>NC_060267.1:116781294-116907840 GCF_021613505.1 Equus quagga
GGCGGCGGCGGCGGGAGGTGGTGTCGCTCCCGCTCGGGGCCGGCGGCCGTGCGCGCCGCAGCCATGGCGGCTCCTCCTCAGCCGCCCTCCGCCGCCGCCGCCGCCGCCGCCGCCACTCCTCCCAGACAAAGGGAGATTTAACCAGGTGGGGAGGGAGGGAGGGCGGGCGCGAGCAGGGGAGGGGAGAGGGGAGCCGCCGGCCCACTCCCCGCCGCCGGCCTCGGGCTGCCCCTGCGCGCCCCCTCCAGATCCGGCCCGCGGCGCCCCTGCCGGCCCCCCCAGCCCCACGCTCAAGTCCACAAGTCCGCCCGCTTCCTGCGCCCGCCGCGGCCCTGCCCGGGGCGCCGCCGCCGCCGCCGCCTGCTGCGCGAGGCTGCACGGCCCGGGCCGGCGGTGGCAGGGCGCCGGCGGGGGCGCCGCGTCCCATCCCCCGGTGCCTCTCTCAGTCCCCGAGGAGGGTGGGTGGGTGGTCGCCCGAGCGAAGTTTCCAGCGCCGGATTCCTGCGAAATTACGACGGCTCACCCGCGCCTGTGTTTTGCTGTCTCTTCCCCCTCGCGCTCTCCTGCTCCCTGCCTCTTCCCTCCCCTTTCCCCCGCTCCTCGCTCCCCCGAAGGCCGAAGAGACAAGCGAAACCTGCCGCAGACGAGGGCTTTTGGGATTGTAGTGTCTGCACCTTCAGAAACAGCGCGGAAGCCTTTAAATGCAGCATCTGCGATGTGAGGAAAGGCACCTCCACCAGGTACCGGCAGATCTCTGTTACCTTTTGTTAAAGGACCACTTTTCTTTTTTTCCTCTTAAGGTGGGGGAGACGGTGGTGAGCTATACTTTCTGCCCTCTTTCCAACTTGTTGATGACGGCTTTTTCTGCGTTTGTGGGGGGGAGTGGGTGATGTGCATTTCTGGCGGTGTGTATTTCGTGTTGGGCGCAAAGGCTCGTGTTCACTAAATGATTTATGGGAGGGAATTTTTCCGGGTTTTCGTCTTGTTTCAAACAGACGCTGGATTTATTTGACACTTGTGTCCATTGGCTTATTGGTATGGGCTCGAAAAAGAGAGGGAGCGGTGCTTTTGCGATGGATTGTAGGACGTTAGACCTTTTTTATTTTTGTCATGTGCGGAGTGTTTTTAATTTGCTTGTCCTGAATTATTTTTCTCTGGGAAATTTCCTGTTGGTAGTACCGTAAGGCTGGTTGTATTTTCCTGCCTTGAGCTGCAAATGTCTCTTATTTTCTTGCGCTTCAAAATAAATGTTGGGGTTTGATGAAGAAATTGCATTTTTGGGAAGGCTGAGCTGTCAGTTTGGTTTTTTTTTGGTCTGATTAGCTTATGTAGAGTGGTTGGTGATGGAGAACGGTTTTGCAAAATGGTGAAATGAACAGTGTGACTATATTGAAGTTTGTGTTTAAAGCTGTATTGTAATGAAAAGAATGTTTAAAGAATTCGTTTTTATTTTGGTGAAGGTAGTAAACCGCATCTGGTATCAAAACGAGTTGAACTACTCCAGATTTAACAGTTAGATATGCTTGGATAAGATGGCAAAGCTGATTTTGTGCTCTTCCAGTCACCTTCTCGCTTGCATCCGGAGTTTGTTTCAGTGATGTTAGAATTTGAAGTTAAACTATTCCTGGGTGTTATTGAATGGGCAGGCATTGGGGTATCTGTACATGTGAAAGTGAGAGAGAGTGAGTGAGTTCCTAGCGGATCCTTCAAGACTTAAAGTTGATGCCAAGAGCCTCATTTCATCAAGTACTTGTTTCTGAATGGGTGGCATTCTGATATCACGACTGTGCAGTAGTACTCCATAGTTCTGTCTGGATGTTGTTCCTTGGCCAAGTGAGTGTGTCCCGTCCCATTAGGGTTTCATTGCTTCGTTTCTACCTGGGGTTAAATAGGGTATTGGCAACCTAAAGGATATAACTGGGATGAACTGGTCCAGTTCCTGTGGAACAGTTCTGTGAATTCCGGCAACTCTTTAAGTAATGAGACCTTTGAATAAAACTGCTCAAGAACTAAAAATATTTCCCCATAACTAGTTTTTAAAGTAAGTTCATGTCAGTTTTTTGTATTATCATAGAATGAATGGATTTAGTTAAAATGAGAAACGCTCCTTGGGAGCTTAGTAGATTTTGTGTTGCCGTCTAAAACAGGGAATTCCATCAAATTGCGTGAAAGTTTTGAAATGTATTTGTTATTTAAAGCAATAGTGATTGTATTTTATTTATGAGTAATGTTTTTTTACGTGTAGAATCCCTCAGAGGCCAAACCTCTTTATTGTGGTTTTGCTTTGAGTGTTACCGTAGATGATGTTCAAGTAAATGACTAGGAAACTCCTAAGAACTTGAGAAGTCTGCTGGTGAACAGAAACTTAAACCAAATTCAAAAGTTTACATCTGCTGTATTGCTGGGAATAATCATCTCATAATGAAATGCATTTCAGTTTCTACGTGTTTGAAAAAATCTGACTCATCAACTTTTTGGAAGCACGTGGAAGGTTTTGTCTTTAAAAACAATATAGATGTTTAAAGTTTTTTCAGAGTCATAGATGATGACGGTGAAATTGTTTTTTAAACAAATATATTAAATTATTAAGAATGAGAATATTTTAGAGTCTCCTCAGGAACAGGAAACTCAACTACTATCTTTAAGGGTCTTCATGTAGTTTTTTGCTGTCTGTTATTGAATGGGGCTTGAACACGTGTTTTAGAGATCTGAGGACTTGAACTCTTAGGAACTCGTCATACCCGTATTTAGCCTAAGTTTGTTTTATCTTGATTATTGCCAATATTTTGCTGTTTCAGGTCTATTCTGGAAGTCATCATTAATCAGAAGGCAAATAACTTTGGCTTTTTATGCTATGAATGGGCTTCATGTGGAAAGGTGAATTTGACAGGTTTGCATCCTGTCCCGTCCAGTGTATTAACGGTTGGTTAATTTCGTTGTGACACTAGTTACTGCTATGTTTTTCCCTTTTTTTTGCTTGTAATTTTCTTGGTACCTCAGAGGTTTGACATTTTCTGCGCTGATGGCATTAGAAAACTTGTTGGGTTTTGGACGCTGGGTAATAGGCAAAAGTTTGTGATTTTAGAATAGTTTTTAAATGATAAAAGGGCTTTTTTAACCTTTTGACTGGTGTAGAAATTGGGTTTGGGGCTGGCCCTGGTGACCTAGTGGTGTTAAGTTCAGCGTGCTCCACTTTAGTGGCCCACGTTTGGTTCTCGGGCATGGACCTACACCACTCTGTTAGCAGCCCAGCTGTGCTGGTGGCCCACATACTAAAAATAGAGGAAGGTTGGCATGGGTGTTAGCTCAGGGTGGATCTTCCTCAACCAAAAAAAGAAAAAAAGAAAGACGTTGGGTTTTATTGCTCTCAGCTGATGTTCGTATTTAACAGCCTAGCTGGTTGGCTAGCCAGTGGCCATTTTGGAGTTTGTTCATCATTCTTGTCATAATTGTCATTGTTGTCTATCAGTCAACTAAGTAATGTCAGCTTTGAATTAGTGGTAGTCCGGTAGAACACAGTTACTGTTTGAGGATAAGATTGATATTCCTCAATTGATTAGGAAAATATTGCTACTCATCCAAAGAAGATATATTAAATTCCTAGAATGTGGAAGAGGCTTCTCAAGACATTGTGGAGGGGAAGGTGGTGTTAAAAGATTGGTAAGACCTACCAGAATGACCACAATCCAAGTTACAAAGGTTCTAAGGGGTATAAAGAAAGTGCTGTGGGAGGCTGGAGCAGTCTGGCTTGGGGAATCAATTAGATCGTGCCCCCCCCCCCACACCCCCCATTTCTTCTGGACAAGGAGAATTGATTTCTACAAAATCACCTGCTGACTTTTCCCTAGTCCTGTGTGTACCAGATGTGTTTAATTCTGCGGGTGGTATCATGAAAGTGACTCAGAAGGTCTTTTCTCTTCTTTTTGGAGGAGGATAGAGCAGAATGAAAGGAAGGTCGTCAGAAGCTCCTAAGGAACATGTCAAGGGAAGAAAGAGGGAACGCTTAATAGGCTAGCTGTGGGGGTCAGAGGGCAGTAGAGATCTGTATTTTGGATGTATCATCAATTATGTGTTGGGTCTCTTTGGTTTTTAGATACGCTCCATTTTCCAGCCATACCATCCCACTCTTAACCCCTTGCTAGTTATTTTTTTTATAGTTTTATTGAGGTATAATTTACATACCATAAAATTCATCAATTGTAAATCTACAATTCAGTGATTTTCAAGAAATGTGCAACCATCACCACAAACCAGTTTTAGGTCATTTCCACCGTACTGTATGCTTTCCTCGTGCCTGTTCTGTGATAGACTTCAGTCTTTAAACACAAGAGCGTGGAGGAGTCACCTGCACTGGGAAGGTTGCCTCCCCACCATGCTGATGTGCTGTAGGCCTGGCTAGGTAGAAGATAAAGGACTGTGTATGTACAGTGGCGGTGGGTGGGGAAGAAACACTATCCCTTTCCCAGGTGATAGCTCAAGTAGTGTTTCCCAGCCCACTTTGCCAGCCTCGTGAAAGAAGATACCAGCTTTTAAAAGAAAAAAAAAATCACAGATTCACACATTTATCTAACCGTTCTGTTAAGTTGAAATTCTTGAGTGTTGGGCAGAGTAACTTCCTAGACTAGGTGATAAATTAAATGTATTTTACTTTTGGTTGTCTTATGTCTCTGAATTCAATGATGTCTTTATTGTAAAGTGAGAATTACCAAGACATTGCTGCAACTCTTCTTGATGGTTGGTTCTTTGATGATAATGCTGCATTTTGACCTTCAGCTACTGCTTAAATCACACTCACTTGAGAAATTGGAAAATTTTTGTTTTGAATGATTACCATAGATTTAGAACTTTTCTGGTCTTCAGCTCCAGAATTTATCATGGTGATGAGTTGAAATCGTGGTTTATTTAATTCCTGTTTATTTGAATATTAACCCTCTGAAAAGTGTTCATTTTTAGAATTTTTACAGACAAAAGTGAGGAATTTACTTTAGATGCATAATAAAATTGTGTAGCTTAAAAAAAAAGTTGAGGGGCCGGCCCGGTGGCGTAGCGGTTAAGTTGGCACGTTCTACTTTTCGGTGGTCCGGGGTTCACGGGTTTGGATCCTGGGTGCGGACACGGTACTGCTTGGCAAGCCATGGTGTGGTAGGCATCTTGCATATAAAGTAGAGAAAGATGGGTGTGGATGTCAGCTCAGGGCCAGTCTTCCTCAGTGAAAAGAGGAGGATTGGCAGCAGTTAGCTCAGGGCTAATCTTCCTCAAAAAAAAAAAAGTTGGTACTCAGGATGTTGCAGTGGAAGTTGGCGCTCAGTTGTTTTGTCTGTAAAACGTTTCCTTGTTCAGAAACTCCCTGATGCTTTGCAGTTGTAACTTTGGACTTTTTCTCCCCTTAAATTCAGATACCCTAACAGCTCAAAACCTCTTGAATAGTCATGAAGTACTTTGGAAGTTTTAGGGGAAAACACATAATTAGTGATACGTGAAAGTTTTGGTCTTTGCTGGAAGCTTCAAAAACGCGTCATCTTGTGATACTTTTCAGATAGGAAAACTCCCAGAAAGTAGAGGGGGTGCCTGGCCTGGAGCAGAGCCAGGCCTCTTCCTCTTGGTTCCTGGTCATCCACCACCTGGTTTTGCTCCTTAGGTCACGTTCGTTTTATTGTAGTGTGTATCTTTCATAAAATTTCTCCATAAAATACTTCGAAAAATTACCTGTCTTCCAAACCATCAAACCTTATCAAACCTTTCAGCCTCAAAGCTGGTACAAGAGCTGGTACAGTTTTAAAGATCACTCTTACCCAGAAACAGTGTGATAATTTATTTTGTATTTGCTATTACATTGGACTTACTGATTTATTGGTACTGACTTGATCTTATGTATACTTGGTGACCTTAAAGTAAATTACCTGGGTAGTTGTGGTTATTGGACAAGTTTTTATTGAGCACACAGCCATCTGGGCTCTGGGTATACAGTGGTATAAAGACAGCCAGGGTCCTTGTTCTCATGGAGCTTAAAATGCTGTGGAGAGGAAGAGAAAATAAATAGAAAAATAAGATAATTTCAGCTAGTGGCAAGTGCTGCGAAGACCTTTGAGCAGGGTAGGGAACTGTAGAGTCATGAGAACTGAGTGAGTGGCTGCTTTATAGACAGTGTTGAGATAGACATTTGCCTTTTTCGGAAACATTAATGCTGCTTTCTTTTGGAACAAGGGGATAGTTATTCTATAGGTTTACCTGTGCCGTTTAGCTCATTTGGTTGCAGGCAATTTAGGGTTGAAGCTTTTGTGCACAGGCTACTCAGCTTTTCTTAGGTCTGTGTTGTAGACTAAGCCCAGGCCAACTGACTTGCCAGTGTATCTTTATTAGTTACTAGAATGGGAGGTTTTGAATGGATTCGGTTACGTATTATTTATTCATGTGGCCTGCATTTATTTTGTGCTTTTGTGGATACTGAAGAAATTCCAAGATTAATAAAAACTTCCTCAAGTGGCTGAAGTTTATCAAAATAGTTAACGGCCCTAATTCAGTTTGTTAGTACTTCAGGTAATGGTAGGTCTCTAAACGTCTCCTTTATGACTTGAACTATAAAACAGTCTATGATATTTCTGGCTCTCACTTTCTCTTTTGCCCCATCATCAGGGCCTTTTCTCTTTGTGGCATCTTCCTTTATACTCCCCATCATCTCTTTTTTGCCTCTTTGTTTTTAAGTAAACTTTTTGAACTGTAGCATACATAACGGAGATGTGCACAAATCGTAATTATAAGGCTTGATGAACTTTCACAAAGCGAGCACACCTGTGTGCCCAGCTCCCAGATTAAGAAACATTACCTGAACTCCAGAGGCCCCTTCTGCACTCTCCAGTCACTGCCCCTACCCCAGCTGCTCTCCTGACTTCTAACACTGGAGGTGAGTTTTGCTTGTTCTGGAACTGTATGTAAGTGGAATCATACAGTATGTATACTTCTGGGTTTGGCTTCTTTCACTCATTGTTATGTTTGTGAGATTCATCCATGTTGCTGTGTGTGGTTCTTGCTTATTTTACCAGTGTTGTTTTATGCTAAGAATATCTTAGAGCTCACCTCTTTGCATGCAGACCCTTACACATTCTGTAGATAGGCTCTCTCTTCAACTTGTGTTCATTATCCACACACTTAAAACACAGCTGTCTTCTCCCAGCAGTAGCGTAAATCACATCATTAGGTGAAAGAAATAAAACCTGGTGTGTGAACCTTTCTACAATACATGAATGGAGTAAACTTTTGCCTTGCATCACTAATATTGTTCATCAGTCATTTATATTTAAGGCATTGGGTAAATAAACAAAATTCCTGTTTTCAAGGAACCTAACAAACGTGTTGAAAAGATAAGACCATTAAAAGATAACCAAGTGATGTGAACTTCATGGTAGGCATGGAATGAATGAGTACTTGGTAGAGACCCTGAGTACTTTTTAGAGGAGGTAGAGACGGTGAGAAATGGGGGTATGTTGGGGAAGGCCTCACTAAATCTGAGATTTAAATGAGGCCTTTATTGTTCTTGGATGTAGGGTTTGTTGTCCAAGCTGATACAAGTTAGTTCTTTGACCCCTCCTGCCTCCTTTTTAACATTTCACTCTGTTCAGATGTCCTCCACACCTTTCCACTTCTTCCCACTGGCTGGTAATTTCCAGGTACTATTTATTAACCACCTGTCACCACCCCCCGTGCATGCATACACATGACAAAAAAATCCAACTGGTTCTTGGGCCTCTCCATTTGGACATCTTTAATTACTATCTCCTGGTTCTCTTTGCCTTTAGAATAAAGTCCAAATCCAAAGCATCACAAGGGATTCTGCTTTGGTCCTTTACTGTTTCTTTCTTTAGTATTTCCAGAAGCAGCCTGCAACACCCCATCTGCCCTCCACACACACAGTGTGTGTGTTTCATGCCAAACTGCTTGGTGTTTTCCAAACATGGGCTGTGACATCTATTTCCATACCTTCACACATTCTTTTCCTCTGGATTTTCTTCTGAAACGCTTTTCCTTTCATCTCCTGGCTGACTCCTCTTTGTCTTTGTAGATGTCTCAGGAAGCCGTTCTATCACCCTCCAATCATGTATACCTGATCATAACACTTGAACTGTGTTTTTAATCCCCTTTGTTATGTTTTCACCTTTTTTGAGGGCAGGACCTTTCTTAGCTTTGTTTTCCTGTGTCTATTACAGTGCCTGGCACTTGGCCGGGGTTCAGTAAATGTATGCAGAATAAATGAAGACTGGGAGTTTCAATTGGAGTCCCTTTAAAACTGTTCCAGTTAAGAGTTCTGATAAATATTCTTTCATATTAAAGCTTATATCATGTGTGTAATGTTGTTGGATTAGGGAAAAGTTGTCTTTATGAAGTATGTCCTTAAAAGTAGTGTTCCTGTTTTTCTGGTTTTGTTTTCTAAACATGTACTGGAAATTAAATACAGAACTGCAGCCTTGGAGGCTGTAGGCAATGCATTTAAAGTACTTCCTGGAGTGGTTTTGAGCTTCAGAGCTTTAGCACACTTACCTAAATAACAATAACTGTGATGAGTCTCAATCCTTTTTGGTTGCTCATTTGGTAATTTAAGCAGCCAAAACTCCTATTGAAAGTCTGTTAATAATGCAGAGGATCAATCTTAGTGTGCAGAACCAATTTTGAGGTGTGATAAGGGACTAGATGGCTGTTCTTGTAAGCTGGCACCTAAAGGCAGTTTAAAAATGGCTACAGAACATTCTGGGTATTGTTGGAAATGTTATGCAGTCCATTGTGTAAGTTCTGTTGTGTTAGCACACGCATAATTTGCTAGTTACACCTTGTAGATGGTGTACATTACTCTTCTCTTGAGTAGTTTGGATTAATTACTTCTGTTAAGTTGAAGTCTTGACTCATTCACTTCGTTCATTTATTTAGCTATAATTTCAGTTCCATGCAGTGATTGACACAGACTGTGGTGCCAAAGAGGAATGCTCAGTAAAGGCAATGCAGATGCACTATTGTGTTACTCAGAAATCATGAGTAGTTGAACTCACAAGGTAAACGGATGAAATTTTTATTTTTCAGTAGGGTTAGATATCACTTCATCCTCTCCTTTCCTCCCTCTGTCAATTTAGAACATCTATTATCCTTCAGTTGGGGGAAAAAAACTAGTGCAAGGGATATGTGAAAAAAAAGCATCGTGAAACGTGTTCAGAACGTTTTTCTCTAGAAGAGCATGAGCACTACAATTTAAGATGAAACTTTGATGGCCTTTGGGAGGGACAGCAAATTAGAGATGATTTGGGATGCCAGTTTCATCGGCGTTTTGGGTCTTAAAACGCAAAGTGCACAGTGATTAGTCAAAGGGTGAAAACAGACCTGGTGACTGCTTTCTAAGAACAGATCAGATTTCATACATAGGTTACTAGGTTTATGCATTGTTCTCTTCAGTCTTCTACAAAACTAAAAGTTGTTTAATATCGTAGGTGCTGCAGGTATATTCAGGGTTGCAAAAAATAGGAATTTGACTCAAACTACTTTAAGTCAAAACAAAAAAACAAATTTACTGCCTCACATAGCTAATAATGAGAAGAATACCATTTGAACCTAGGATCAAAGTAAGGACTGTAGGAATCAGGTCTCCTGTTAACTTGTCCAATTCCTGGACCATTCTTTGTTGCCTGGTGGTTGGGATGCTGTGACATCTGCAGGGTCTGTTACTTGAAGGGAGATGTGACACTTAACTAGGTGGATAGAAAATAGCTACCATAGTTTAGTATACCAGCTTTGTTACCGGGTTAATACTCATGTTCAGTTCTAATTTCAAACTATAGTAAACTGTTTGAAGGCAGGATTTCTGTTTATCTGGTACTACCCCAGCACCTTGTAAATTTATATGATATGGATAAAGGAAAGAAAGATTATCAGTGAACATTGGTAAATTTAAAAATCCTTATGTTCTGTAGGTTAATTTTCTTTATCATTATGTGTGGTCACTGATTCTTTGTCCTTTATTTTAGTTATGAAGGTAATACTTGCTAATTATGGAAAATTGGGGGACAAAATAGGAAAACATAAAGTTCACCCATAATCCCGCCATCCAGAATTATTTTTATTTATTGAGCAATTTATTTATTCACTGGACCAGAAATATGTGAGTAACTGTAGTTTTCCAGGTGCTGTGTTTTATGTGTTAGTTTATTGAGTTTTCAAAATGACGTGCGTGGTACTTCTGTGTGGGAAAATCAGGCCGTGTGTGATAGGAAACAAATCGAATCTCTGACTTGAAAGACATGTGTTCTGACTTATTAGTTTATTTGGTTCATTGTGGATTATTCTTCTAAGGGAAAATTTTTGTGAACATTTTGTGGGTTTAGGATTCCTATTTGTAGAAAACAAAGTTAAAATCCAGTTTCTGTGGTTTTTGTTTGTTTTTGGATTGTTATAATTTGCGTCAGGACAAAAATAGATCATTAAATCCTTAATATCTGTAGTATAATTAACTTTGCCCAAGACCTCTATTAAAGAACAATTAAGTATACAAGGCAACTCAAATTTAATGTTTTTTTTTGTTTAAGATTTTATTTTTTCTTTTTCTCCCCAAAGTCCCCTTGTACATAGTTGTGTATTTTTAGTTGGGGGTCCTTTCTAGTTGTGGCATGTGGGATGCTGCCTCAGCATGGCCTGACGAGTGGTGCCATGTCTGCGCCCAGGATGCGAACCGGTGAAACCCTGGGCTGCCTGAGTGGAGCGCATGAACTTAACCACTAGGCCACGGGGCTGGCCCCTAATGTTTTTATACTAAATTTGTTTAGAGTGGTGGTTCTCAAACTTGAGCATGGATCAGAATCACCTGGAAAGCTCGTTGAACCACATCGCTGTGTCCCACTCCCAGAGTTTTTGATTAAGTAGGTCTAGCATATGACCTGAGAATTTGCATTTCTTAAAAGTTCCAAGGCGAAGTTGCTGCTGCTGGTCTAGGGAGCACACTTTGAGGACTACGTGGTTAGATGACCTTAGATTCTCCTTAGGAGAAGGCAGCCAGGCTTCCTAATGAAGCCTAAGATAGTTTTTGATGTTTGTTATGGACAAATTACATCTTGGCATTTCAAAGTGAACTTAAGAGAAGTAAGTGATCAACATTCTAGGAACCGTGTTTTTAATCTAGAATTGGCATTAGAGGTGACTCCTTAATAAATGCATTATGTGAAGTGTAGGAACATTTATAAATTGGGGGACCATATCAACTAAATGCGTATCTTTTTTACGTTCTAAAATCAGCTATTATCTTGCATTACTAATACTTGGATTGGATTTCAGATACAGGTATTTAAAACACCTGTTTCTTTGCAGCATATGTTAGAACCAGATCTTAAAATCAGTAACCCGATATTCCAGTAAAATGTTGGCAAAGAACATGAACAGTTAATTCATAAAATAACTACAAACTAAGTTAGGAAACAAGAGAAATGTATAACCTTCCCATTACTCACAGAAATACAAAACAAGATAACCCTTTTTGGCAGGTTCAAATTTTAAAGATTAAAAAAACTTTAGTGAGGCGAGGAAATGGGTGTTCTCACAGACACTTGGTGGGTGTGTAAGTTGACTTAAATTTTCTGAAGGCCATTATAGCCGATGGTATCAAATGCCCTTGAAACATTTGTACCTTGTGACCCAGCAATTTAACTTCTAGGAATTTGTGTGATCTGCATGTAAAAATTTCTATGTAAGTATGTTAATTGCATCATTATTATAACAAAAATGAAAATTACCTACATAGGAATTAGCAGGGAATTGTTAAAAACTATGGAATAGCCCTGAATATTTTGCAGCTCTTAAAAACGTTCGAGGTCTCTCATGTATTGGTGGTTGGAATATAAAATGGTGCAACTATTCTGGAAAATAGTTTGGCAGCTTCTTAGAAAACTAAACATATACTTAGCATATGACTTAGCATTTGCACTCCTAGACGTTTATCCCAGAGAAATGAAAACTTAAGTTCACACAAAACCTGTTCACAAATGTTCCTGGCAGCTTTATTTGTAATAGCCTAAAACTGGAAACAACCTAAATATCTTTCACTTGGTGAACAGTACATCCATACCATGGAATACTAGTCAGCAATTAAAAAGGAGCAAACTTTGTATGTACAACAACTGGCATGGATCTCAAGGGGTGGGTGAAAAAAGCCAGTCTCTGAAGGTCACATACTGTAGGATGCCATTAACATTCTTGGAATGACAAAATTACAGAGAGAACAGATAAATGGTTGTCAGGGGTTAGGGCTGGTGGGGGAGGTAGGGAGATGAGTGTGACTACAGAGGGTTAGCCAGAGGGAGATCTTGGTGGTGAGAAAATAGATGTGTATCTTGCTTGTAGTGGGTGACGTGAATCTACACGTGTGGTACGATGGTGTAGAACTATTTACACACACACAGTACCACTGCCAGTTTCCTGGTTTTGATATTGTACTATAATCGAGAAGATCAACCATTTCGGGGAGAGTAGGTGAAAATTATATGGGACCTTGTACTATTTTTGCAATTTCCTGTGAATCTGTAATTATTTTAAAATAGAAAGTTAAAAATTTTAGAAAGAATTTATAATAAAAGAAAATGTTCATAATAGAAAAAAGCAAGTTAGAAAATGATAAATATGATCCCACTTTAAGTAATATTTCATGCCATTTAATATACATACCTGGAAGTAATGACTGATCAGAATATTGATTCTCATTGGTAGGATGATGGATTCTTTTGTGTGTATGTCCTTTTCTATAATTTCCAGTGTGGATGAGTTGATATCACTTTTGTAATTGGAAAAACCAATTTTCGTAGTAGGAAATTTTAAAAAATGATCTAATTCTGGAATATTGAAATTTAAATAAGTGGAACTATATTTTCATATTAAGGGATTTTAAGTTTTTGTTTATATTGGTTACACTAACCTAGTATTAAAACAGCTATTAAGATGAGTGTACCTGTATACTCTACATCATGTTGTGTTTGTAAGTTTAAAATTGTTTTGTGCTCCTTGTGTTACAAAATAGCTTCTTGTATGATGTTCTAAATCAGTACTGTTCAGTAGATGTATATGCATTGCAAACCACATGTAATTTTTTTTTTTAGATTTTAAAAAAAATTTTTTTTTTTAAGATTTTTTTTTTCCTTTTTCTCCCCAAAGCCCCCGGTACATAGTTGTATATTCTTTGTTGTGGGTCCTTCTAGTTGTAGCATGTGGGACGCTGCCTCAGCGTGGTTTGATGAGCAGTGCCGTGTCCGTGCCTAGGATTCGAACCAACGAAACACTGGGCCGCCTGCAGCGGAGCGTGTGAACTTAACCACTCGGCCACGGGGCCAGCCCCGTAATTTTAAACTTTCTAGTAGTCACAGTAAGAAAGTAGAAAGCAGCTGAAATTAATTTTAAGAACATATTTTATTTAATCCATTGTATCTAAGATGCTATCATTGCCACGTGTTAATCACTGTAAAATTGCAGTGAGGGGCCGGCCGGGTGGCATAGCGGTTAAGTGCGCATGTTCTGCTTCTCGCCAGCCTCGGGTTCGCCAGTTTGGATCCCGGGTGCGGACATGGCACTGCTTGGCAAAAGCCATGCTGTGGCATGCGTCCCACATGTAAAGTAGAGGAAGATGGGCATGTATGTTAGCTCAGGGCCAGTCTTCCTCAGCAGAAAGAGGAGGATTGGCAGTAGTTAGCTCAGGGCTAATCTTCCTCAAAAAAAAAAAAAAAATTGCAGTGAGATATTTTACATTCCTTTGTTTCATACTAGGTGTTCAAAATCTGGAGTGAATTTCACGATTACAGTACAGCTCAATTCAGACTAGCCACGTTTCAAGGGTTTACTAGCCGCATGTGCCTGGTGGCTACCATATTGAAGAGCAGTAGTAGGAGTTGAGAGCCAGGGTTTTGGTGTCAGACCTAAGTTTGAGTAACACCAGCTCTGTCATTTACTAATAACCTTGTGACCTTCGGCATGTTACTTGAACTTGTGCTTTAGTTTTTCATTTATGGATAAAAGCTTCTCCATAGGGATATCGTAAGGATTAAAGGAGTGAATGTATGTAGCATACTTTGCACAAGACCTGGCACAGAACACATACTGTAAACGGTATACAGCTGTTCGTAATGTTATTCCGGTAGATTGTGTATTGGATTGAATGATTAATCGTTCTAGAAGCACGACTGATTTCTTAATAATAATACTAGTGAATAAATATATAAGTAGTACATGAGATAATCTTTGTTTTCCAGAATTAAAGTTTTGGGCCCTAATTTTTAAATTATGACTGAATGAGTGGACAAATGTTTGAGCACTTGTGCAGAATATTAGACCAGACACCTGAACATTTAGACTGTAAGTCTTAAGAGGATATCCTCAAATACTATATATTTGCATAGTACTTTACATTTTGCATGCCAGTGTTATGTCTGTTTTTCCAATATAATACTCAAAGCAATCCTGAGAGGTAGTTGTTACTCCCACTTCCACAATTGAAGAAGCTGAGGCTGAGAAAAGTGAAGTAACTTAGATGATTTCATACC
Organism: Equus quagga; assembly: GCF_021613505.1. Lineage (NCBI taxonomy): Eukaryota > Metazoa > Chordata > Mammalia > Perissodactyla > Equidae > Equus > Equus quagga. The sequence continues at coordinate 116,795,841 of NC_060267.1, forward strand.
TAGTTAGTAGAATGGAAGCAGTAGAAATGTGACTTAATTAAATGGACAAGTTAATATGGTCCCGAAGAGTTTTGACTGCATTCTTCGGTTTCTTTCCCTTCACCTTTGCCGTCTCAGGGGAGAACACATCACCTTCTTCCAGGGCCATTTAAGTTAGAAGAGGGCAGTAATGTAATGTCAGTGGAATAGCTGCCTTGCTCAGAATTGTCCTGCGATTAGCCTAGTCAGATCACCTATGATGTAAAAAGGTTACATAAGCCTGTAGAGATTACGTGGTTCATTTTGCTTGTTGTGATGTTTCTCTTCATAAAGTTGAATGTCCACATTCTGTCTCTTGGTTCAATATACCCATAAAAATGGGCTGAGAGTATGCAAATATATGCTGACTGCTTTAAAATCAGATTTTTGAAGTCCTGTTTGTCGCTTGGCTTATTCAGAAAATTACACAGTTCTTTGAAAGAACGTTGCATGCCACCATTAAAATCAGAGGTGAGAGGCAGTGAGTTTGTGAATGATTGACTCTCCCGAGGCAGTGGTGCAGTGAAGGCACCTGTCTCCTGGGCAGAGTCAGATGGAGTACGTATCATTAGATCTTCAGTCTCTGTGTTCTGATATGTAGGTTTTGCTTTTGCTGTATGCCTTGCTGGCTTTATTTCCGGTTTCTTCTCCAATTAAGAAACTTGAGGAAGTCACAGGACATCCAATTTGTGGTTATGTACTCTAGGACAAAATGTATGACAGTAAAGGCTCAGCTCATCTTGGCAAGTACTTTTGGTGTGCATAACTGAAGTGTATTTATAAAAAGAATTATTTTTTGGTGCTCAGAACAGGAGTGATGATGGGGGAGGTAGGTAGGTAGAGTGTTCTTTGCCCCTTGGGTTTCTCTGCCTTTTCAGATTTTTTTACTTTGGGTGGCATATGCCTGACAAGCCTCTCTTCCTACTCAACCTTTACTATAGATTAAGGAGTATAAATCGTATACAAAGAACCCATCAGAGTCCTCTATGAAGAACACATCATTTCTGATCTTGGTGAATCTTGGCAGCATGAAATTCTGCAGTGGTGTTTTTTTCTTTATTGAAAGGTTGTTGTGAAGATTGTGGAATGTGACTGTTTGGGATGAAACTTGATTTGATGTAATCATGTTTCAAAGATTTTTATTTTGGCAGGGGAAGTCTTAATGCTTAGGATTTCTTAAAAGTTTCGCTGTACACAATTTCTGCTACTGCAATTATATTGTGAATAAAAGCTTTAAAAAAATCACTTGTAAGGTATTATATATATAGATATATAGATATATAGATATGTATGCTTGGTGGGGATTTAAGACTGTGAGTCTTGAAATTCCCTAAAATTCTCGGAACTATGTGGTTTCTATGACTCTTCCAGTTCTAAAATACTGTGATTTATGTCAGTTTTGGCCGTTTATAGTATAATAATAGAATGACTCTTAAATATCATGATGCCAAGTTATTGTCTAAAAATATATAGGACATAATTTATTTGTAGTGTCTTACCCCCACCCCCAAGATATATCAGTAGATATTTATACGTTTCAGAATCTCTGAACAGGAAAGCTTTATCTGTTGAAACTTTGGCTTTGTTGGGTTTATGTGTAGCTGAACAGTTTCCTTATTTAAGTTATACTAATGTTTTTATTTTGAAACCCTTTATTTATAGGTTAACGAATCCTTGTCCCTGATTTTCCTGGTCTAAGAAATTAAACTCCTTACAGACTGACCAAAATACTAGATTCAGTTAATGTCTTATTAAGGATCTTTAAGATAAGGGCTTCCCATCAGAACACCTGGTGCAGGAGATAAGTGTTTTTTAAAGAACAGACGGGTGTATTACAGCCTTAGGGGTATTCTTACTTAGTCTTTGTTATATCATTTAATTAAAAGAATGACTCTCTGGCATCTTTTTTATTTTTGAAAAGGTTTTAATAAAACACTTTCAAATGTCACATTGTCCTTAAATTTAGAAGCTAACAGTTTCATTATAGTCATTTGTAGTAGAGGCGTGTCAATTGCAACACTGAGTTGAGATTTGTAATAGAATGTGTCATTTATTTTCTTGATGCATCTTTTTTTTTTGAAAAGTTTGTATTGCTGAAATAGTTAATACTTGCGTCATACCCCAAGGCAAAACTTGGTTCTAATAGAACAGGTGTACATTAGACATTTTTCATGCTTAGTATTTATCGAACAGTTGTTTATTGAGTGAGCTAGGTGCTGTCAGTGTAACACAGACCTGGAAAGAGTGTCACTGGCTAACGGAGAACAGTGGGACACAACTCATCAAAGGCTTCATCTGTGATCTGCACCCTGTTACCAATAATATTGATAAGGGCCAACCTTTAATGGGCATTTAACATAAAGGAGGCACTAGGTTAAGCCCATTTCACGTATCGTTTTGTTTAATCCTTACAAGGCTATGCTGTATATACATAGATATATACCCATTTTACAGAGAACGAAATTGAGGCTTAGAGCTTAGATTCCTAACCCAAATTTATATAACACAGTTGCACATGACTCAGATCTTTTCCAGCTTCAGAGGATTTCCTGTTGTTTCTGGTTAGTCTTTTTCTCTGAAAATGGCATTACCAGCTATACAGCTATCCTCAGGAGACCTCAGTTTAGACCCCCTCCATAGCAGTTGGATACCAAAGTCTGTTGATTTATTCCTCCTGTATTCCTGTTGCTTCTACCTTAGTTTAGGTCCTGACTGTTTCATTTTTACTTCAGTATGAACTTAACTTCAAGCCTCTGTAGTTGAGACCTGCACCTGGACCATTGCATTAGCCTTTAAACTGGTCTGCTGGGTGTTAAGTGGTACCTCTAGAAAACACGTAGATCATATAGCTTGTCTGCTTAGAATCCTTGGTTGCTGCCTCACCACGCAAGGAGGTATGGCCTTGTCTCCTTAAATATGACACACAAGGCCCGCCCTGGTCTGGTTCTGTCCTGCCTACCAGCTCATCTGTGCCACTTCTTACCGTGCACCTTCCCGTCAAACCTCCTGTTCCTCAACATGTTCTTCATGCCACTGTGCTGCCTGAAGACTCTTACCTCTTATGGCTACCTGCTTAATGCCACCTTTCGCTTCAAGACCAGTTCATGTCACCTTATCCAGGAAACTTTCCTTGAGTCTTCTCCTCTGTGTTCATAGAAGCACTTTGTGCATATCTGTAGCATAGTACATCATCATTTCACACTAGAATTTCTTGTTTACGTTTGTTGCCCCAAATTTACATTTGAATCCCTCATGGGCAGGGACAGTGACATTGTTAAATCTTCAGCCTCCGGGTCTTACTCTGTTGCTGCTTTTGTATTCTTCAATGTACCTTTTAGAGTGTAGTCCATTCTTCCAATGTCTTGTTTAGAATCTGTTTCCTTTTTAAAATAATTGTGTCATATATTGGTTAACCCTCTCTGCAAATGAGTATTTCCATTTAAAAAAACACTTGGTAAATGACTTGGAAATACTGCCAACTCTAGTTTACTTCCTCTCTCTAGTTTCTAACTTTACTCTTTGCATAGTCTGTTGTTACTCTTAAGATAGGTCCCTTGATTTTTCTCCCTTGCAAGTTCAGACCTGCTTTTCTGCTCACAGCTAAGGTAACAATTGATTGCAAAATAGAATTCTTCTGAAGTATTGTCTGTTTTAAAAGGTGATCACTCTCAGGAGTACTCTTAAAGAATGCCTTCTTAAATTCCTTTCTGTTCTATGCTTGCTGGCTTAACGTTTTAGAAATAGAGCTGTCTTGAAAGGTTTGTAAAACAGTGACTAGAGTGGTTTAGACTCAGAATATGGCTTAAAGAGGATTAAAATCAACTAGATTATGAAGACTATATTTTTCTTAAAATTTTTTATCCGAATAGGACTCAGAATGGTTATAATTCTCTCAGCAAAGGATTTTCCAAGAGGTAGGCTAGAGAATTTTTTGAACTGATTAATAATTTAGATATTGGAATTTTATCTGTTATTTTTCAGGAGTGAAGTCCTGGATGGTCTTTCCTTTCAGCTGGTACTGTTTTATAAACGAAGCCTCTGAATTGTTTATTAGTATTTTCAGTACTGTTTGACCTAATAATGAACTTGATGAGAGAAGATATTTCTTTTGATGAATTGGGATGTTTGGTGAGAAATTTGTTGCATTTAAATTAACCTATTCGCTGTTAATAAACGATGGAGTACGAACTTTGAGAATAAATTCTCAGTGAAAATAGAGACTAATGCTGAACTGCGAAGTTGGTTTCTAAATAGGTGTTACATGGAAGCTTTTGTAAAATCAATACCTAGTTTTAAAAAAATATTTACAAACAGGAAATGTCCTGTGGAAAAATGAATAAATTGAGTACACAGCAACCCGGTTGATCCCTGGATGGAGAAACTTTTGCCAAATTTAGTATTAGACTTAATCCTAATAGTTAAATCAACTAATGATAACTGAATGAATCATTGTGTTAGTATTAGACTTAATCCTAATAGTTAAATCAACTAATGATAACTGAATGAATCATTGTGATCTTCTTGTGGTTTTGAAAGATGTGTTTTCAGAATTAATTTTATTCATAATCCCACAGAAAATTGGTATAAGGATATTGCTTTGTTTTTCTCAGCGAGCAATATAATCTTTAAAGTGTACTTTTTAGTTTTGTTTTGCTATTGCTGGAGGTTTGTTTTGTTTCCGGTTTGGTGATTTTCTTAAGTAAGTAGGTCCTAATTATCTTTTCTTATTCCCCTTTCCGTTATCCAGGCTCTATAGTGTTATATGAAATAATGCTTCATAAATGAGATTTTTATTTGTAACTCTTGTTGAGCTGTCTCATCTATAAAGTGAAATTCAAATTTACTGTGGTTTTTTTTCTTCAACTTCTTAATAATAGACAGTGTGGTAAAGTGGGAAAACCTTTCAAACTGTAACATAATGACAAATCTATCTTGGATATTTTTGTGTCATTTAACTTTTCTGACCCTAGTTCTAATGAATCAGATTTTCAGGAAAAGAGGAAATAGCTAAACTACTAACTTTGACTTTATAGTGGTGTCTGCTACTCAGTCTTTCATTTTAAAACTCTTCTACCTCTGTGTAATTGAGCAAACCTATCTAGATTGGAGAAAGTAAGATTATAGTATGCAGTTTTCTTGGGTTCTTAATATTTTTTCTTTGAAGAATAGGCTTTTGGACTGATGGCTTGTTCTTCAGAGTCAGAATATTTGTAGTGTGCAGATAAATCAGACTTTTTCTCTAGTTCTGTCTTGAGGATATAATTTGACCTTCAGTTTTGCAAATATTTGCGTTAAGTTGAGGAATACTTTCTACTGTACATGAACGAACATATTTTTAATTTTTGTCACTGGCTGTATTTAGAACCAGAGAAAGCAGTCTTGTTGGCCTTCTCTACTCCTGCTTTACAGCAGAAAGCAGCGTAAGAATGATGAATGCAGAGCAATTAGTGCCATTTTCCAGTTGTCTTAGATGATTTAGAATTTCCTCATCTAACCCCCAATTCATTTAATCATTAGCTTCAATGTTTTCATCACCTTCTCCCCCAAACAAAATCCAAACAAACCCAAACGCTCGCATTAAACAAAAGAAGACTTCTGGCAAGTGAAAGCAGATGTGCTTTTCTTCCCTTACCTCTGGCTTTTCAAGAGTCAAGGATTCATAAATAAAAGAAGTGCCACCTCTCCCGTGTCCAGCCCCGCAAAAACTTAAGATGACATGACGCAAGAAGGAGCTAACTAGAAAATTCACGTTTGAGTAAGCTCAGCCTGCCTTTGTTTCTTTCCTTTCATATCTGTTCGTGTGCAGGCCATAAAAACATTGGGACCAGGTAGCGTGGAGATAAGAGAAGAGTAAGAGTACTCTACTGAAGAGAATATGAGAAATAGTGTAGTGACCCCCAAGTTACGCGAAGCTGTAAAGAAGCGAGATTTATGATCTCTTCCAGTCATAGCAAAACTGCTTTGTGCCTTGGTGAGACCCTGGTGGTACAGATTGTTTCTGAAGAGATGCATGTTGTAATTTATAGGGTGTGCTTTGTGTGTGTGTGTGCAATGGTAATGATGGTATTGATACTAAATTTACAGCGAAAATGTTAGGCTCTGTTGCCAATTAAAATTACTAGGAATGGAGATAGAGCATTTCGAAAATACTTGTAAGCTAGTGAGAAAATACTTTGCTCTACAAAAATATCTATTTGTAGCATTTCTAGAATGTATCCTCAAATAGCACTAAACAACTAGATTTTATCTCCCGATTTTAAAAGATGATAAACAGTAAAACTTGTCTAAACTAAATTTTGCATACTAATGTGTAAAAGAAAACCCAAAAAGTATTGTACTGCTATCAGGAGAAAAAGCGTAACATCTTGTCAAGTGTGTTTATTTTTTTTCCAGCTTTATTAAAGTATAATTGGCATATAAGAAATTTCATATTTAAAGAGTAACCTGGGAAACCACCACAAACAAGAGAATGATCATATCTGTCACCCCTAAAAATTTTCCTTTGCCCCTTGGTAATTCCTGCTTCTGCCCCTTTCTATCCCCAGGCAACCACTAATCTGCTTTCTCCCACTACAGATAGTTTTCGTTTTCTTGAATTTTATATAAATGTAGTCATACACTACGTAGTCTTTTTTTGGTCTTATTCCCTTCAATCAGCATACTTATTTTGAGATTCATCCATGTTGATTCCTTTTTAGTGCTGGATAATATTCCATTGTATGCGTATTCTGCTGTTTGTTTATGCATTCACCTGTTCATGGACATTTGAGTTTCCAGTTTCTGGCTGTTATAAATAAAGCTGCTTTGTACATTCCTGAACAAGTCTTTGTGTGGACATATGCTTTCACTTCTCTTGAGTAAATACCTAGGATTGGAATTGGTGGGTACATTTAACTTTTTAACAAACTGCCAAACTAAGTTTTTTCAAAGTGGTTGTATCGTTTTAAATTCCCAAAGGAGTGTATGAGAGTTGCACTTGCTCCACATCCTTGCTGACGTTGATGTGGTCAGTCTTTTTAGTTTTAGGCTGATACAGGATGTATAATGGTATCTGATTGTGGTTGTAATTTATATTTCCCTAAATAACTAATGATGTTGAGCATCTTTTTATGTGCTTATTCGCCGTCTGTATATGTTCTTTGTTATTTTCCTTTTGTGTCTTTTACTCATTTTAAAATTTGGTTGCTTGATCTATTATTGAATTGTGAGTGCTTTATTCTAGATTTGGATGTGTTTTAAAAGCCATTTAAAGAGCAGACTTGCTAATTTTGTTGAAGTCCGATTTACTGTTTTCTTAACTTTTAGTTTTTGTGTCATATTTATGAAATCTTTGCCAAACCCAACATCACTAAGATTTTCTCAGATCTGTACTTCTAGAAGTTGTTTTTTTTTGGGTTTGTTTGGGTGAGAAAGATTGGCCCTTAGCTAACATCTGTTGCCAGTCTTCCTCTTTTTGCTTGAGGAAGACTGTCACTGAACTAACGTCTGTGCCAGTCTTCCTCTGTTTTGTATGTGGGATGCCACCACAGCATGGCTTGATGTCTAAATTTTAGAGTTAGCTTGTCTACAAAAATCCTACTGGGATTTTTATTGGGGTGCATTGAATCCATAGATAAATAAACTTGGGAAAAACTGATGTCTTAATGACATTGGATTCAGTATTCCAATCCCTGAACATGGTACAGCTCTCCATTTATTCAGGTCTTCTCTCAGCAGTGTTTTGTGGTTTTCAGTGTACAAGTCTTGCATACCTTTTGTCAGGTTTATATCATAAAGTGTTTCACATTTTTGATGATATGTAAATGTTAGTATTTTAAAAATTTCAATTTCTGATTGTAGCTAATTTATAGAAATACAGTCATTTTTGTATATCGTGTATCCTACAACTTTGAATAACTTAGCTATTTAGTTCTAGTAGCTTTTTTGGTCGATCGCGTAGAAGTTTTTTCATAGATGATCTTTTCTGTGAATCAAGACAGTTCTACTACTACTTTTCCAATTTGGATGCCTTTTATTTTTTTTACTTGCCTATTGCACTGGCTAACATTCCAGTACAATGTTGAATAGAAGGTAAGAGTGGACATCACGATATCCTTGCATTGTTCCTAAACTTTTTTCTTCCTTTTTTTGTGAGGAAAATTGGCTCTGAGCTAACATCTGTTGCCAAACTTCCCCTTTTTGCTTGAGGAAGATTGTCCCTGAGCTTACATCTGTGCCAGTCTTTCTCTATTTTATATGTGGGACACTGACACAGCATGGCTTGATGAGTGTGTGTAGGGTCTGTGCCCTGGATCTGAACCCATGAACGCCAGGTCACAGAAGTGGAGTGCGTGAACTTAACTGCTATGCCTCTGGGCTGGCCCTGTGTTCCCGATTTTTAAGGGAGTAAGGCGTTCAGTGTTTTACTATTAAGTATGGTATTAACTATTGTTTTTTTATATAGATTGAGGAACTTCTTTCTATTCTAGTTTGCTGAGAGTTTTATTAAAAGGAATAGATGTTGGACTTTGTTATATGCATTTTCCCCCCTGCATCTATTAAGACAGTCATATGGTTTTTCATATTTAATGCTGAATTACATTGTTTGATTTTTGGGACTTTCAAACTAACCTTGCATTTGTGGGATAAATCCCACTTTGCCATGATGTATTCTCATGGTAGTAATCCATGTTGGATTATTTTGTTAAGAACATTTGTGTCTTTGTTCGTGAAGGACGTAGGTTTTGTAGTTGTCTTACTTTGTAATGTATTTGTCTGGTTTTGTGTTCAAGCTAATGTGGGTCTCATAGAATGAGTTGGGAAATGTTCCCTTCTCTTCAATTTTCTGGAAGAGTTTGTATAGAATTAGTAGTATTTCTTCTTTAACTGTTTGGTAGAATTCATCAGTGAACCTGTCAGGGCCTAGAGTTTTCTTTGTAGGTAGGTTTTAACTACAAATTAAATTCCTTTAAAATTTATAGCATCTCTAGAGCTGCCACCTCTCTTATTCCTTGTTGGTAATTTGTGTCTTCTCTCTGTTTCCTGATGAGTCTGGCTTATCAGATTTTTCTATCTCAATAAGCTTTTGATTTCACCAATTTTTCTTTGTTTTTCTTTTGTATTTCATTGATTTCTGATCTGATCTTTACCATTTACTTTCTTTTGCTTATTTTGAATTTCATTTGCTCTTCTGTTCCTAGTTTCTTAAAGTACAAGATGAAGTCATTGATTTGAGAACTTTTTAAAATATAGGCATGTATTGCTATAAATTTCCCTCTAAAGTACTACTTTAGTTGCAACTCATAAAATTGGATGATGTGTTTTCATTTCATTCAGTTCAAAATATGTTCTCATTTCTTTTTTGACTAATAGATTATTTACAATTGTGTTATTTAGTTTGCAAATATGTGAAGATTTTCCAAGTATCCTTCTGTTTTTAACATCTAATTTAATTATGTCACCTTTGTTACTTAGAATTATATCATCTTGATGAATTGAGCTCTTTGTCATTATGACGTGACCTTTATCCCTGGTAATTTTTTTGCTTTGATATCTACATTGTCGTATATTAATATGATGCTCCACTCCAGCTTTCTTTTGACTAGGGTTAGTGTGGCATACCTTTCCCATATTGTGCCTTTGTATTTGAAATGGGTTTCATATAGGCAGTATATAGTTGTTTTGTTTTTCTAATCGAACATCACAGTATTTGCTCTTTAATAGTGGCGTTCGACCATTTACGTTTAATATGATTATTGATATGATTGGTTTAAAATCTGTCTTGCTATTTGTTTTGTATTTTTCCCACCCATTCTTTGTTGCCCCTTTTCTGTGTTTTTTGGCTTGAGTATTTTTTCTTAAATCCTTCATTTATGTCCTTTTTAAGCTTCTTAGCTATAACTCTTTGTTTTAGTTGTTGCTATAGTATACATCTTTAACTTAGCACAGTTTACCTTCAAGTGTTATTATACTTTGTTACATATAAAAACCTTATAGTAGTACGTTGACCCCTTTTGTGCACGTGGCCTTTGTGCTGCTATTGTCATATATTTACTTCTCCATATGTTGTAATCCTCTACAATATATTACAATTTTTACTTGAGGTAGTCACTTATCTTTTAAAGAGATTTCAAAAATCTAACAAAGGAAGTCTTTTGTGTTTTCCCACATATATTCCATGTCTGGTGCTCTTCATTCCTTCCTGTAGATCCAGATTTCCATGTGGTAATATTTTCCTTCTACTTGTAGGACTAACTTTAATGTTTCTTATAGTGCAGGTCTGATGGTGATTTATTCTTCGTTTTCTGTTTTTTATGTCTCACAAGTTTTTAGTTTGCTGTTCTTCTGGTAATAGCTTGATTAAGATACAATTCACATATCATACAGTTCATCCATTTAAAGTGTGCACTTCATGGTGTTTAGTTCATTCACAGAGTAATGAACCAGTGTCACGTTTCATCAACTCCAAAAGAAAGCCTGTACTTTTTAGCTATTCACCCTCTAGAGTGCCCACCCCAACCACCCCACACACCCATCCCCAGTCCTAAGGAACCATTAATATGCTTTCTGTCTCTGCAGATTTGCCTGTTCTGGGTATTTCATATAAATGGAATCATACCATATGTGGTCATTAGTGACTGGCTTCTTTGCTAGAATAATATTTCCATGGCTCACCTTGGAAATGTGTTACATTGTAATGTGTCTCAGTTCTTGATTCTTGTTTATAGCCAAATAGTCTTCCATTGTGTAGATATACCACATTTTGTCCATTCATCAGTTGATGGGCATTTTGAATTTTTCCACCTTTTGGCTGTTATGAATAATGCTACCATGAACATTCGTGTATACATTTTTGTGTAGAAAGATGTTTTAATTTCTCTTGGGGTATATACCAAGAATTGGAGTTGCTGGGCCAAATGGTCGCTCTATGTTTAACCTTTTGAGGTTTGCTACACTGTTTTCCAAAGTGGCTGCACCATTTTACAGTCCCATCAACAGCATCTGAGGCTTCTGCTTTCTTGCCCTTGTTTTAAAGATGTTTTCAATGGGGCAGTTTTTTCTTGTAGTAGCTTAAAGATGTTGTTTCATTGTCTTGAGTTATGTCATTTTCGATGAGCAGTCTGCTGTCATTCTTATTTTTCTTCCTCTACAAAATGTGTCTTTTTCTCTGGCTGCTTTTAAGATTTCTCTTTATCACTGGTTTTTAGCAGTTTATGATGGGCCTTGGTGTAGTTTTCTTCATGTTTCTTGTGCATGGGGTTTGTTTAGCAGTATTTTGCTTTCTGCTTAAAGCTCATATCCTCTTGGGAAATACGTAATAGAGAATTTTATAAAATGAGATAGTGTTAAACCTCATTCATAGAAATATGCTATGGCACATCTGGCCAACAACAGCTAGAATCCTGTGAATTGCTCTTGGCTACTATTTCTTCCTCCTTGAGAAGAGGGGCCTGAGAGAGAATTTTATCTAACCATTATATCGAAGAAGACTTATCTTGTCTGAATCCAGAGAGGTTAAGTGACTGGCCCAAGTTCACGGGGCAGGTTAAGTAGTAATAAGAGCCTGGACCAGATTCCTGGACTAGCCATGTCCTCTTTGCATCAAATTATACCATTTCTCTGACAAACCAAGCATTAAGAAGATGACTAGAGTATTGCTGTGGACTGTATGCAGTATAACTGCTGCTATGCTCTTTATTTTATTGTTTCTTTACTTCTAAGATTCAGAACCATGGTAGGCACATGTGTATTTCATAATGAAATATGTATTGTTTGTTTTCAATTTCCAGCTCTCATTTTTCTCCGTACACACACTTCTGTGAAATATTCCCTGTTGCAGTCCATAAACAATTGTAACTATCTTAGACTTCCAATGCTTGGCTGTTGTCTTAGAAGTCTATCATTTGGTGTGTTTGACAGGTAAACTTCTTATTTGTTATGAGAGGCTTCAGCATGTCGACTTGCTTTCTCCTGACATGTTTCTGTTCTGCTGCCCACCTAATTTCCCCCAGTGGGAAGTATGTATGAGTGTAGGTTGGTGATTTTTTTTAAGTTACCATCTGTATCGCATCCATAGCACTTTCTTTCCCTTTGTAAGATTCCTTTTGTTTTTAGAATCCTTTCATGTTGATGATTATTCTTGACAACTTTCTTTGTAGATAATTGGGGAGCACCTGGAGTACTTTGGCAGAGGGTGGAATGCTTTACGTGTCTTTATCTTTTTTGAAGCTTATCTGATTGGTTGTGTGCATTAGAAACAGATTGTCCAGTAATGTGGAACATCCGGTCACTTTGTCTTGCAGAGTTGAGGTTTGATGAAGCAGGTTATCTGAGGCTTTCGGAAGGCCATTTAGAAGGACATGATGAGAGGAGTTTTTGAATGGAAAACAGAAAGGTTAAAATATTTTGGAGAAAATACTTAAGAAAAAAATTGAGAAGTTTTCTTTGTCAGGTTTATTGGGGTATTTATATATAATAAAATTAACCCTTTTTGTTGTACAAGTCTGTGAATTTTGATGAACTTGGTCTTATAATCAAGAAAAAGAATACTTCTGTCATTCCCAGAAGTACCATTTTGCATTCTCATCCTCAGTATAGGAATTCCAATTTCTGTGCATCCTCCTCAGTGCTTGGTATTGCCAGTTGTTTTGTGTTTTTTCAATAGCCAGTACAGTCGTCACCCTTTACTTGCAGGGGGTACATTTTAAGACCCCCAGTGGATGCCTGAAACTGTCTTAGTACTGAACCCTGCGTATACTATGTTTTTCCCTACATAGATACCTATGATAAAGTTTAATTTATAAGTTAGGCACAGAAAGACATTAATGACAATAACTAATAGAAAATGATACAACGATATACTGTAATAAAAGTTACTGTAGGGAGCTGGCCCAGTGGTTTAGTGGTTAAGTTTGCACACTTCACTTTGGTGGCCCCAGGTTCAGATCCCAGGCGCAACCTACATACTGCTTGTCAAGCCATGTTGTGGCAGCATCCTACATACAAACTAGAAGAAGACTGGCACAGATGTTAGCTCAGGGACAATCTTCCTCACCAAAAAAAGAGAAGTAGTTGTTACTGTAGATCTTAGCAACCTTAGCATATGATTTTTTTCTTTTCCTCATGAAGTTGAGAACTTTCACCTTTTCACTTACAGGAATCACTTTATGGCTTCTCTTTGGCATATCCAAATTGCCGGCATCACTGTTCTTGTGCTTTGGGGACATTATTAAGTAAAATAAGGGTTACCTGAACACAAGTGCTCAAGTAAAATAGGATTTACTTGAACACAAGCACTGCGTTACCACAACAGTGGATCTGATAACCGAGATGGCTACTAAGTGACTTAACAGGTGGGTAGCATATACAGTAGTGTATACAGCATATAGTGGATACGCCGGACAAAGGGATGATTTACATTCTGGGAGGGCCACAGTGGGATGGTGCAAGATTTCATTGTTCTACTCAGAATGGTGTGCAGTTTAAAACTTAAGAATTGTTTATTTCTGTAATTTTCCATTTAATATTTTTGGACATTGATTGACCACAGGTAACAGAAATTATGGAAAGCGAAACCATGGATAAGTGGGGGACTACTGTATAGTAGGTTGTGGTATGTCGTCGTTTTAATTTGCATTTCCCTAATGACAAGCATCTTTTCTGTGCTTGTTTATCTGTATATATCTCTCTTTAGTAACGTGAGTTCAAATTTTTTTTGCTCATTTTTAAATTGTGTTGTTAAGTATTGAGCTTTCAGAGTTTTTCGTATATTCTAGATAACAGTTCTTTATCAGATGTAATTTGCAAATGTTTTCTCTTAGTCTGTGGCTTTTCATTTTCTTAATAGTGTCTTTGAGGGGGTGAGGAGGAATTGGAGGAAGGTGCTCAAAAGATACAAACTTCCAGTTATAAGATAAATAAGTTCTAGGGCTGTAATGTACAACGTGATGACTAGTTAACACTGCTGTATGATACATAGGAACGTTAAGAGAGCAGATCCTAAGAGTTCTCATCACAAGAAATTTTTTTCTTTTTATTATATCTATATGAGATGATGGATCTTAACTGAATCTGTTGTAATAATTTCGAGATATATGTAAGTGAAACCATCGTGCTGTACACCTGAAACGGTGAAGTGCATGTCAGTTATTTCTCAATAAAACTGGAAAAAAGTATCTTTCAAAGAGCAGAAGTTTTTAATTTTTATGAAACCCAATATATCAGTTTTTTCTTTTATGTTTTATCCAAGAAATCTTTGCTTAAACGAGGGTCAGAAAGATTTTCTTTTATGTTTTTTTAGAAGTTTTATAGTAAGTTTGAGGTTTTACAATTAGGTGTATGATCCATTTTGAGTTAACTCTTACATATGGAGAAAGGTATGGATTGGGGTTCTTAATTTTTGCATATGGACATGTCAATTGTTTCTGCACCGTTTGTTGAAAGACTGTTTTCTCTATCAAATTGCATTGGTATCTTTGTTAAAGATCATATGCCCGTGTGTGTGTGGATCTGTTTCTGGACTCTTATTTTGTTTTGTCGATTCTGTGTCTCTCTCCTTTTGCCAATACCACACTGAATTTAAATACTGTAAATAGTCAGTGTAAATCATGAAATCAGGTAGTGTCAATTCTTCACCTTGGTACTTTTTTTTCAAAATTGTTTTGACTATACTGAGTCCTCTGTTTTTCCGTGTAAATTTTACTATTGGCTTGTCAATTTCTATGAAACTTGCTGGGAGTTTGATGGGATTACGTTGAAGCTGTAGATCAGTACTATCCAATACCAATATGACTTGGTTCAGTGATGGTAGATGTTTCGTATCTACACTCTCCAGTATATGGTGATCACTAACGACGTGTCTGTTGATTGCTTGAAACGTAGTGAGACTGAGGAATTGAATTTTAAATCTTATTTGATTTTAATTAAATTCAGGTGTGAATAGTCATGTCAACCAGTGGCTTCAAAACCCAGGTTAGTGATTTGAATTTGCTTGGTTAACCTGAAATTCATAACAAAAGGTGTGCCTGTTTGTGTGTCTTATAGTCTTAGAGGTATGGCTCCATCTATACCATACTGTAGAAAAATACCTTTTTGATTGGTTGATCTTATTTTCTGTGAAAATTTTAAATCCACTTCAAGAGATTGTTTTGTGTGGCTTGGTATACAAGTTGTAACTGCTGAATTTCTTTCCTGTCTTTTTTCTTTGGTGTTTAGGAATGAACAGTTAATGATTGATTTTGATTCCCACTTTTCTTTGGTCTGCTTCTGTTCCGGAAAAGGTTTATGTGCCATACAATTTTGAGTGACATATTGCAAGACTTGAACATAATGCAGCTTCAGTATATGTGATGTGTGGTATTCCATTGAAGTAGGAGTGCGAAGATAGTATGCTGATTTTTTTCTTAAACTTTTTAGGAAACTTTATCTTGAAATAATTGTAGATGGATAAGCAGTTGTAAGAAATAGTACAGAGAAATCTTATATACCCTTTACCCTGTTTTTCCTGATGGTAACATCTTGCATGACTCTAGTACCATATCATAGTGAGGAAGTTGACATTGAAGAAGTCCCCAGACTTTGTTCAGATTCCTCTAGTTTTACTTGCACTCCTGTGTGACGTTGTTAGACAGAGTGAGTGAGTGGGTGGGTATGTGTATGCCTATTTAGTTCTGTGTAATGTTAGTTTTTTGACCATCATCACAGTCAAGATACAGAATAGTCCAATCATAAGAATTCCTCATACTCCTCTTTTATAGTCCCAGTCACCTCCCCTGCCCTCAGCCTCTCTGGCAACTACTGATGTGTTCTGCCTCTCTCTGTTTGTCATTTCAAGAATGTTATATAAGTGGAATCATACCTAGGTAACCTTTTGAGATTGGATTTTTTTCATTCATGATTCCTTTGAGATCCCTTCAAGTTGTGTGTATCAGTAGTTGATTCGTTTTTGTTGCTAAGTGGTATTCCTGGTATGGATGTACCGCAGTTTTAACATTCACCCATTGAAGGACGTTTGGTTATTTCTAGTTTGGGGATATGAATAAATAAAGCTGCTATAAACATCTGTGTATAGGTTTTTGTGTAAACATAAGTTTTTGTTTCTCTAGGATAAATGCCCCAGAATTACTGGGCATTGCATTGATTGTGTTTTTTTTTTTTTTTTTGACTCTACAGATAAGAGTGGAATATGTGTGCTATGTGAGAAAGTCTAAACAACATGCTTTAAATGGGAGATTGCTACCTTCTTGAGTTCTCTTTAATCCTAACACAGTTTCTGTTTGAAAACATTGTGTATTGTCTATTGGTAAAGAAATAAGATGTGAGAATATTTTGAAAATTAAATTAGTTTCTTAAAATTTTTTAGAAGATTGGGTTGTTAAAATTTTCACTCTTAACAGTTTTATTGCGTTATAATTTACTATACAGTTCACCCATCAGACAGCTCAGTGAGTGTTAGTGAACTTCGCAGATGTACAGCCATCACCAAAGTCCAGTTTTAGAACACTGACAGCACCTGGAAAAGCTCCCCTGTGACTGTTTGCAGTCCTTGCTCTCCAGGCAACCATTGATAGGCTTTTAGTCTCGTAGAAATTTCATGTCAGTGGAATCATTCAGTATATAGTCTTTTGTGTCTGGCTTCTTTCACTTAGCGTAATGCTTTTGAAGTTTGTCCACCTTGTTACATTAGTGCTGTGTCATATTTCATTGCGTGGGTAAACCATATTTTCTGTATTCACTAGTTAATGGATTAGGGTTGCTTCCAATTTGTCGCTTTTAGGAATAATGCTGCTATAAACATTTTTGTGGACATGTGTTGTTTCTCTTGAGTGAATAGCCTAGGAGTCGATTGCTGACTTGTATGGTAATTGTATGTTTAGCTTTTTAAGAAACTGTCAAACTGTTTTCCAAAGCAGTTGTACTATTTTATAATACCACCAACTACATATGATGGTTCCGGTTTCTCTGTGTCTTCACCAACACTTGGTATTGTCTTTTAATCATAGCCTTTTTAGTGGGTGTATTGTGGAACCTCATTGTGGTTTTAATTTGCATTTTTCAAATGACTAATGACGTTGAGCATCTTTTCTTCTGCTTATCAGCCATTTGTTTATCTTCTTTGGTCAAGTGTCTATTCAGATATTTTGCCCATTTGAAAAATTGGGTTGTCTGTCATTTTAGAGTTCTAAGAATTCTTTCTGTATTCTGAATAGATGTCTTTTATCTTTTATCAAATGTATGTGCTTTTCATTTCTTATTGATGCCTTTTGAAGAGAAAATGTTTTTAATTTTGATGAAGTCTAATGTATCATTTCTCTTCCTCTTACAGAAGTACATTTTTTTAAGAAGGCAGTTTTACCAATGAAAACATAGTATATGTACATTATGAGCCTGTAGTAGTCTAAAACAGTGTTGAGCTACTGCCTTGACTCTTCTTTTCTTGGTTTTTAGTTTTCTTACCCAACAATGACAAAACAGCTTATAGTATCTCTGTTTTTGCCCCAGAACCTTCTGAAAGAATTATAAATCTTGTGTGAAAAGCTGGTTTTCTTCATTGTCCAGCCAGCACCCGTTGTCTGCAGTTGCACCTCGGCAGACACAGAGGGCTACAGATGCTTGAGCCTCTG
Organism: Equus quagga; assembly: GCF_021613505.1. NCBI lineage: Eukaryota > Metazoa > Chordata > Mammalia > Perissodactyla > Equidae > Equus > Equus quagga. Next base: position 116,813,459 of record NC_060267.1, read on the forward strand.
TGGATTTTGGTTTTGGAGGGAGGTCCTGGAACCAGTCTCCCATGGAGACTGAGGGATGACTATACTTTATAGTGAAAAAGCAATAAATACTTTCACCCTAGGCCCGTTCAGGACATTTTCTTGAAGAGCAAGTAATTAAGCTTGCTTGAGATGCAGAATACATATTTATTAAAACTAACGCCAGATTCCATCAGATTACTCGAGATTCAGGCCAGTGGAGAACCAGTGTCTCTATTTGAGCTCACTTATCTGTCTTCAGTCTGTTGAGAACTCATAGCAGAAGAAATAAAAGCGCTTTTTATTTTCTCCTTCTTCATCTTTTTAACGTAGACTTTATTGTTGCAACAAGCTTTTTTTGAAAAATTGACATCTGGAGATCAATTGCAACAGTGAGAGGTGTCACATTTTTTCCTACCTTCATAACTGTATGTCTCAATTTTGTCTTAGTTTGCCATTAGTTAAACTAGTAATAAATTACCAAAGTACAAGGTAGATTTTGAGTAAGTTCTGTTTAAAAAAAAGAGAAACTTGATCCCACAACTGGAAGGACATGCAACTAAGATATACAACTGTGTACAGGGGGAGGTTGGGGAGATAAAGCAGGAAAAAAAAAAAGAGAAAATTTGATGAAGCAATGCAAACTCTACAGCCGATTCTTACCCACTCATCATCTTCGTATGCAGAAAGCACAATGATAACAATTTAAAGTGAACTTCTCCAGTGGATTTCAAAATGGGTACAAGTTAAAAGATTATTTGAGTACTTTTCCCACATGCATTGCACTGCTTTGCATCAACCATCTTTTATGAATCTCCCCTGTGCTGGCCAGTCCTGGCTTTGGGGCAGTGTGTAAACATATGTGGACAGCAAGCCATGTAAGTGACTCTCATAATGAAAATTAGAAACTAGAGGTGCCTGAGATCACTCTCAGATAAGTCTCAATAGCGTGAACTAAGAAGTGTACACTTCCTAGTTCGTATGCATATTTTTGCCTACAGAAGCTACAGATTTTTCTTCCTAAGAAGTAAAACAACATATCTAAACTTAGTGATAAGATGGGAGGAAAGTTAATGAGAATTTAGTTGTTGCTTCACTGAAAAGCTTCTCAGATGAGATAATTCTGTGAGGGAAGAAACGTGTGTGGCATCTGGAGTGTTGGTGGAGTAACATGTTAAGCTGTTGTGCACGATCATTCTCATCAGAGAATTAGCTGCGTTCTTTTGGGAAGATGTCTCCTTTGTTTTGCATTGTGCACAGTTACATGAAGGTTCGTGTTGTAGACACAGAGCGCCTGCTTCTGTGGACTTTTAACTTAACACAAGTTTTTCTCACATAGTTGTTGCACGGAAGTGAAAATATGGGCAAGTGTTTCAATAAGCATGTTAGACTCTTTTAAACATCTACTATCTTGGAGTTTCCCAGAAACAGATTTCAAGTAACGGTTTTCAGTCCTTCTGTGGCAATGGGTCCTGCTGAGTTGACTTTTGGTTAGGCTGCAGTTAGCCAAGCAGCACCCAGCTATATAGGCAGTCTGATCCTGTCCTCTTACCAACCATAGTCTAGAAAACTGAGTGGATAGGGCCGCTCCAAGCTGATTTGGATGCTGTCTGTCAGTTACAAACCCGGAAGACTGTTGAAGAAATGTGGATAGTTAATGAGCAGCTGACTGGACTTAATCTCCTTTCTTTAATTTTCTTCCCAAGCATGGCAGTTCTCACTGGCTACATTTTCACTGTATAGTTTAATTAGGTTTTCTTCACAGCATTTAGAGCTGATGATGGATTTTATTTTTCTGTTTTTGAAGAATATTCTCTAATACACTTGTTTGTCAGTGTCTTTGGGAGTAGGGAGGGTAGGTGTTTGGGGAAGGAATTCCTCTTTGACCTGGAAATTTGCCCTGATCTCTAGGTTGCTCTGCTCCACTTAAGCATGTGTGTATATGAAAAGGTAAATCTGCTAGCAAATATTGGGATCCCATTTGGGCGCAATATGGAAAAAATTGTTGAATTTCTATCGTCTCTATTCACACCATTAGTATAGCTGCATAAGGATTGATTGGAACCCTTCTGAATCTTTTGAGAATGATAATAATGAACCAACCTCAATTTTGCCTCCCTACGGGTCTTGACCTTTAAAGCTGCCAAGCTTGGTGCATATGTAGTCTTGGTTACCTGTGAAGTGGTTTCATGGGACATGGGGGATCCTCTTTTTACATTAGTTTCTAGAGATAAATATTGAGATGGCCTCTCATCACAGGTTTACAGATTGGCTGAATCATCCTTAATTTTTGCTGGTTGTTAGTCTAGAACTTGTCATCTACGCTAAAATTGATTGATTGCTCATTTTCGTTACATATAAAATATCCTTAGGTTTGTGTTCTGAGGTGTCAATATAGTTTAGAATATACCTTAAAGTGTCTAAGTAGATCATAGCAAAAGATAAATAATAACCACTATTAAAACCTGTAGCACTGAAAATAAATTACTTTGGCTTGAGCCAAGTAAATTCAGACTTTGCTTATTTCTTCTGGTAAAGTGAAGGTGTAAATGAGACATAAGATGTTATTAAAGTTGAATTTGTAAAATATCTTCTTATAGAAGCCTTAAAGATGTAGTTTGTGTTTTATTTTTAACTTTGTTTTAAAAATTATTACAAAATTGGATATCTATAAGTTAGATGTTCTTAGCATATAAGAGAATATTTCTCCTGATAGTAATCAGTTTCTCATTGACTTGAACAACAATGTCATTAATACAGTAAACAAGTTTAAAAGGATTTTCAGACTTTAAAAAGTCGACATTGAGGGTCGGCCCCGTGGCGCAGTGGTTAAGTTTGCACATTCTGCTTTGGCGGCCTGGGGTTCACCAGGTTGTATCCTAGGCATGGACCTATACACTGCTTATCAAGCCATGCTGTGGCAGGCGTCCCACATATAAAGTAGAGGAAGATGGGCATGGATGTTAGCTCAGGGCCAATCTTCCTCAGCAAGAAGAGGAGGATTGTCAACAGATGTTAGCTCAGGGCCAGTCTTCCTTAAAAAAAAAAAAAACAGTTGACATTTGAAGTACAGCCACATAGGCTTCGTTATGAGAATGTATGTTCAAATGAATATAAATACTGAGTTTGGGAAGCATTATAAAGTAATGCTTTTTCTTCCCCATGATTGCTATTGCTAATTATTACTCCTTTATAAAGTCCTTGTTTTTGAGGTGGAGTATGTTGATGGAAAAGATGATGGGTAGTGAACCAGGAGTGCCTGGAAAATCTTGAGCTCAGCGCGCCCTGCCTGCACACCATGTGTGACTCTGGGCAAGTCACCTAAATCTTCCCTGACTTGTTTTCTGCTCTGTAAGTTGAAAGGCTTATGCTTATTAGATCTCAGCAGTGCTTCCCAGCTCTAAATCCTCCTTAATTAGTGGGTTGTAATTTTTTTTTTTTTTACAAAATTTTGCTTTAAATAAATTCATCATCCAAGGTGCTTAGCAATTAAATTATTTGCAGTTATTTTAGAGACTGTGGAAAACAGTGTATCTTATTGCTTCTTCCCCTTTCACCTCTAAGAGGAAAAGTGAACAGCAATGGAAATTTCTTACCATTTATTAGCTTTCACAGAAGAGCACAAACCTCAGTTGAGATAGATGTACGTTCTGTGTTCAGTACTAAGATAACTTCAAAGACAGTTTTTAAACCCAACAGCCCTTCTTAACCAGTTGTGAAGAGAATTAATCTCTACTGCTGTAAGGCTTCCATTGGAGATAGTGAATTACCTTCTCCCCTATGCATTCAGAATCCTACTAGTTAGATATATCCTTGGGAGAAGTGAGAAAATAATCAATGAAATCTTTGTGTTCTGTGGTTCAAGCTGAGAAAGATTGTGGACCTAGAAGAATATACTGTGATATAATTAGTTCTCATGTGAATTTACAAATGCACAATGAAACTGGCAGCAGAGGCGTTCTTTGTACTTGAGACATCACAGCCTGGCATATGCTTTTAGTCTTCTGGTAACCCAAATACCTAGTGAACACCTATGGTGCTTTGGCTGCCCAAATTATTTGGAGTCCCCACACTTAATTTGTCTCTCCCTTTACGTGTGTTTTAGGGATGGTCCGTTTGTTCGCCTGGTTCACTGATTGACGACTCCCTAGTCATTTCCGTTACTCATCTCCCGGGGCAAAGTTTTGTGCTATAATAACCTAGCCTCATAACCACCATCTTTCACATTTAAAAATAATAGTTTATAGGCTTTTCTTGCCACTGCTATCCCTATCCATCCACAGATGGAAAGGACTGTTAGACTTGTCAACACCAGTGTCTGTTGGTTGAATGTTGAATGATTGGTTTACTCTTTTGCTTTGTGTAATGGTAGGCATTTATAGTAACAGTCGTAACAGCAGCAGTGTATCTGGGCACCACAGAGCCGAACACCTCGGTCTACCTGGAGATAGAAGTATAATCTTGGCTTCATTAACATCACATTCAAACCAACTGAACCCATAACTCCTACTACGACTGCCTGACGGTAGTGTAAAGACATTAAAACATGTCCTGAATGACGTAAGACTGTAGTACATCAAATACAGGTAGATAATTCATGGCAGAGAACAAGCCAGCAAGGTCTTTAAATAAATAGAGCGAGTGAGAGAGAGCAAGTGCCTCCAAGGAGGTGTGTACCCCAGAGACCGAAATGAGATTGTTCCTGCATTGTCACTAGCCAGAAGATCTTAAAAGTAGAGGGTCTTAAAAGGTCAGTACCAACTCTGGGCCTCTCATAGTTTTCTTATTTGTGAAATTGTTGTTTTGAGAGAATTGCTTCCGAATGTATGAGCAAAAGTGTTGAAAGTGAGAAAGCAACAAAGTAGAAGTGTGAAATGTAGTGAAACCAAACAAATTCTGAGTTTGAATTGCTGAGGGGTTTCTAGCTATCACTTCTTTTGTCAGTCAGAGAGGTTAATAAATACACCTTGCGTATAGTGGACGTTCAGTAAATATTTGATGAGACAATGAAGAAGTGAGACTTCAGGGTATAATTAACACAGATGACTCTGTAGGTTGAATTTGGGTGCAGAAAGAGTTGTCTACACAAAAGATGCTTCTGGAGAATGTCTAGAAGTGCCAGTGCTCCTTGGGAATGGATTGTGAAGTTCAGAACTTAGATCTGGCCCATAGTAAATGTGGGAACTCCTGCTGAAACTTTTGAGGAAGGGAGTGGTATGATCAGTGACAGTGGAAGAATGAACTTTGACACTCTTTGTGGTAAACTAAAGAAAGGACAGTACTGGCGAGGAGGTTCATAGGAAGTAGCTCAGGTGAGCCGTACTTTGATCTACAGCAGGAGGCGGGGTAATAACCATTTATTGAGGCGCCATTATATGCCAGGCCTGGTACAAGTCATTTTATAGATGACCTTTATCTAGTATTACTCCCATTTTAAGAATGAGGATAGACATAAACCATGCAGAACATACACATAGTCAGTATGATATACTAACTTGCAGAGGAAGGAGTTACAGTGAAGAGCAAAGTGGAAGGTAACTGTGTTTTGAGGCATTGGTCGCCCTTAACTGTGGACCTCTTCAGGTTTCGCCTGTACAAATTTGGTAGAGAACTAAGGTGAAGCTAGATTTGATTTCTTTGGAAACCTTACTTGTTTTTGTTCAAATTATTTACTAATTATTGTTTAAAGGAGTCATACGTTAAGTTTGTTTTGTTAGATTGAACATTAGTCTTACTGTGAGGAAGGATCTTTAACCAATTTGAAAATGCACACTACCTATTTAAAAAAGATCACCTGATGATTGAATGATGGTAATGCATTGTAAAAATTCTGACCGGAGAGAAAAATAACAATTACATACTTCTGAAAGTAAAACTAAACTCTGTCCAGTAACTAACTTCCCACTTGAGTGACTTAACCGTATTAACCACCCAGAGAAGAAATGAAAATAAAATTTTTATCATTCTTATGTTTGGCTGTGCACACTGTATCTGTTGTTTTATATTCCCCCCTTGAACAGATTAAATTTTTCTGCTTGTCAGCTTCCTCCTCTCAGTAATCCTAGAGATTTGAATCAAGTAGATTCCTATAATATCAAGAAGTGTTCAGCTATTCCATAGGAAGTCATAATTATTTACTGCAACGTACTGCCATTACTCCTTTGCCTATTTATTCACCAGTCCGCTGAATGCACTGTTTAGCTTGTATCAAATATTTTGTTTTGTTTTATATGCCCTGAATATTTTGTGCTGTATAGGTTTAGATTATAATCTCCAACAGGGAATTGTAATGTCGTTCATTTACTTGAGGTTGAGCTTAGTCCTGTGTAAACAGGCTCATTACTTTAGAAAGTTTTTGTAAAGAAGGGTACTAGTGTAGTGTTTTCTGTATGTTTTAAGCTTCATCATTTGAATGAAATACTACAGGTAGAGGAAATGGTTTGGGGAGTATTAAATTGTTGAGTTTACAGAAAACTTTTAAGTACCTCAAGATGAGAAATGTATTTGAAAAAGATTCTTGATGCATGATAATTTTGCATTATTTCTGCCAGTTTTAAAATTTATATTGTTAATATTTTAAACAATAAGACATACTATTGACTTAATGATGGTGATGAAATAGAACACATTTCCAAGAATGCAGCCATTGCTAAAAGACAGACATCTATTGAGTGACATTTTAAAGTCTTCCTTTTTTTCCAAGCGTAACCAGGTTTTGGGAAGGAAATAAAAATCTGAATGAAATGTGTTTCCAATTACGTCATCAAAAGGTGGAATGGAATGTTCTGATTCTGGATTTAAAGAAAAAACAATATTTCATGGATGTTTGAAACTTACAAGTTTGAAGGTGAGAGGCATTTGCTGAGCAGACATAGTTTTTTATTTCACTCATTCATTCAAGACTCTCCTTGAGACACTTTATGTTAGGCTGACAATTCCACATGTGTTGCATAGGTCAGGCACAATGCCAAGTGTTCAACCTTTAGCCAACAGCAAGTAAAGGCCTTAAGAAGCCCAATAATCCCATCTCACGTCAGTTCTATATACTCTGGTCAGTGGAACTGAGAGGAGTTTGTGGGCATTAAGTGGGATGGGTAATGAAAGACACTTCTCCCTTTGATGTGAGGCTCTTTAAATGGAAAATGACTTCAAATAAAGATGCCAGGATGGTGCCATTTACAGTTGGCCCACATTCATCTTAGAACAGAAAGTACTTGGAAAGAGCTAATTTTTCTCATTGTGTGTGTGTTGCTTGTAATTGTTCTTAGAATGTGTTTAGTTTTAAAATAGGTGAAAATTGCATCACTACTACTACTTCTTTTTTTTTTTTTTGCTGAGGAAGATTTGTCCTAAACTAACATGCGCTGCCAATCTTCCTCTTTTTGTATGTGAGGCACTGTCACATCATGGCCACTGATAGATGAGTGTTGTAGGTCTGAGCTGGGAACTGGACCCAGACCGCTGAAGCAGAGCATGCTGAACTTAACCCCTAGGACACCAGGGCTGGCCCACATTGCATCTTTTGAGAAAAACTTCAGTAAACAAATCCTGGGTTTTTTTTTAAGTGTAAAACTGCCTACTCAATGGTTAAAATTTCTTTTATGCCTTGCTCATTAGCCTAATACTGAAGAGAAATGAACAGATGATCCAAAGTAGCCAGTGAAATCTGAATGTATTCATAAGATGCATTTAATTTTGAATTATTATAAACATTACCTTTGTATATAACCAGTGTTAGCGGTAGAATCCTATTATTACAGATAACATTGACCAGCAGTTTTCTTATATGACAAAACACAAGCTATAGCCAGTCTCTCCACTTAAATTCAGGCAATTTTAATAGCTTAAGAGTTGACCTGTATTTGATTTGTATTGGAGTTCTGATAACTGTTAACAGGCTTGCAACTTCAGGAGCAATTTTGAATGCCTCCTTCCTCCAGTTTCTGGGGACCCTGCTGCCTCAGGATCTCTGTCGGTTTCTCAAAGCTTTTTCCCGGGGGCACTGCAAGCGTGAATCAAGTGGCTTCCCTTTGCCTGTTCTTCTTCCCTTTCTGCTGCTGGTGAGGGCAGGGGAAAGCTGCTCTCTTGCACAGAAGTCGCTCATTTTTCTCGTTTGATCCGCCACCTTATGGATTTTACCCCGTCTCCCACAAACCACACTTTGGACTAGAGTATTCAAGACTGAATTGCTTACTTTCAGGGTGGTTTTGTTATTCCCACTCAACACGTTACTCTACCCCCACCTCGTTTTTGATACCAGCTTGCTTGTTTGAAAGGGTGTGAAAAGAAGGAGTGTGGTTCCTGGCACTGAGCTACTCAGATGTGTTTGAGGACCCCGAAGCTGGGAGGAATCAGGGAGGCAATGTCTAGTGTTTAAGGAAGGGCTCTGAGAAGAAACACAAGGCTGTTTCTAAGAAGTTTGTTAGGAGAGCTGTCCCTAGACAAATAGTTCTCTACCCATTCTACATGAGAGTCTCCTGGGGAGCTGTTTAGAAGACCTTTGCCTAGATGGGCCCCTTCTCAGACCCACCAAATCAGTATCTTTATTGGTGGGGCCAGAGCAGCATTGTTCTTTAAAGGCTCCCCAGTTGATTCTAATGTGCAGTCAGATTTGAGGATCGTGATCTAAGGGCAGGGACGGTTGAGAATCAGATAGGAGTCAGTTGTGATTGTCTCCCAGACTGCGTATTTCTTTAGCAAATTCTGTGTATTTTGGTTAATATTTCAGCACACTCCAATTGATGCATTTAACTTATTGAGCAAGTGAGTTTTAAGTTTCCAACTGTACAGTAATGCAGTAGACAGTACAGGGCTTTATAGTATCTGAACATATGACTCCAAACTAATAGTGCTGATCTGACTCCCTGCCTGCCCTTCCCACCTCAGCTTGTGGTGCCCAGTCTCTGCAAATCAGCCCCCTTGGTCTTTTAGTATTCCCTAACACTGTAGGGTTTTCCTTCCTACCACAGTGCATTTTCCATGTTTCCGGTATCTGAGACCACCAGTCCTTGACTCTTCCCTCCCTCCATCCCTGGTTAACTCCCTCACTCCAAAGCCACTTCTTTGAATATGCCCTTGATTTTCCTGTCCTTTGGAACACTTTCCTTAGTTGTTATTTTCTATCTATGTGTGTGATTATTTCTGGTTGGACTTCCGGTGTAGACCACATTCTTGAAGAGCAGGAATCGGCCTGTTTTACCTCACCATTGTGTTTCTAGCCTCTAGCACAGTGCTTATGGTACAGCATATGTTGAATGCATGAGTGAATGAAAGTGCAAGGTAACTGGACAAAAGTTCCTTCAGCTCCGTGTGTCTAGGAGCAAATGAATAGGAGAGCTAATAGGAACACGAAGATTTCCAAGGCTTGAGATACTGTTGTGGACTGGAGCAGTCAGGGGAGGCTGTGAAACAGAGGTAGAAGGAGGAAGGAAGGGGAGTGATTGTCAGTTTCAGGAGGGAAGTGCAGTTAGGGGGCGGCGTGGTCACTTGCCAGATCTAGTTGTTTAGGGTATAGTGGTCAGGCTGGGAAAAGGCAGGCATTAGATTGGTGTTAACATCGTGGGCGCTTAGGTTTTACTTTACAGGTAGTTGAAAGACTCTGAAGGTCTTAGAGGAAGGATCAAAGCACTATTTTAAAAGATGAATTTGGTATTAGGGTAGAGGCTAAAGAGGAAGAAGGAACTGGAAATCTAGGTGTGAGGAAAGAGTAGGATATGAATTTTACTGTACAGCTTCCTGGAATGTAGTTTTGAGGATTCAGGAGCCCCATTTGGGCTCTGCCATGTTTGCTCTGGGTTTGGAAGGGATGGCATTTGTGCTGGGTATTTGTCATCCCTGGGCTTGCAGGATGGATGGTAAGGAGTCAGTGTGAGAAAGCTTGTGCATGACAAATAAACCGTGGTTTAAAGAGCAGTAATTTAAGAGGAATTGTTATCAAGTGGTAGCAAAATTTATTGACATAAAGTAGTTATGAATTTTCCGAGTGGCTTTTTTTTTTTGAGATGGGGATAATCCGTACCTTTTTAAGTTTAAAATTGGTAGGCAAACCAAGTATTCATTAATTCTTTGCTTATTAATAGCAAATGAGTCTTAAGACAAATTTCTAATCTTAAGTATGTATTTTCACATATCTCTGTGAATATTACTTTCAGGATATTTAGGTGAATTTTATAAGGAAGGCAGTGCTTATAAGAATTAAAAAAAACAAGACCACTGTACCCAGGAGTTAGAAGACACTAAATAGCAGCACCACCTTTGGCAAATCACCTAGTATCTGCGTTTCATTTTTGTCGTCTGTGAAATAGAAGAAATTAGACTCACAGTTTCTAAGTGAGGAGAACCAGCAAAACATGGTTACCTACTATTTTTTTTGTCTCAGCTTGTCCCACAGTTTAAAAGAAAACACATCCTAATATACAAGCCAAGGAAAAAAGATGATCATGGTTGGCTTTTTTCTTTCATTAATTATTCTGTTTTTAATTGTCCAGGAAATAAAATGCTTGGGGATTTATCAGTGTTTTGCTAATGACTGGCCTTGCAGGAAGCTTAAACCTATTTAGTGGCTAAGCCCACCGGAAAGCATTGCCAAAGCTGGAATATCCACGCCAGCATCCTGAAGACCTTTCTGTGATCCTGTGGGCACCCCTTCTGAAAATTTTCCACGCGAAGATCGTCTTCCACAGGGGTCAGTTTAGTACTTGTGCATGTGCTGAAGTGGGCTCTCCAAATAACAAAAAACGAGACACTGCTCACAGCTGCTCTGCTGTTCACCTCACAAAGGGGTGGATGGCCCGGTTTAGATGCCTTAATTGTCATGCCTCAGCACTTACCTCTATATAGTAGTCCCGCCTTATGCATGGTTTCAGTTACCTGCGGTTAGCTGCAGTCCACCAGGGTCCAAAAATATTAAATGGAAAATTCCAGAAATAAAAAATTTATTAAGTTTTAAATTGCGCTGTTCTGAATAGCGTGATGAAATCTTGAGACATTCCACCAGGACGTGAATCATCCCGTTGTCCAGCGTATCCATACTGTGTATGCTACCCACCCGCGAGTCACTTAGTAGCCATCTTGGTTATCAGATCCACTGTCGTGGTATCGCAGTGCTTGTGTTCAAGTAACCCTTTTTTAACTTAATAATGGCTCCAAAGCATAGGAGTAGTGATGCTGGCAATTTGGATAGTTGGTAAAGTGCTTCCTTTAAGTGAAAAAGTGAAAGCTCTTGCCTCATAAGGGAAGAAAAGAAATTGTATGGTGAGGTTGCTAAGACCTATGGTAACTTTAATTACAGTATATTATAATTGTTCAATTTTATAATTAGTTATTGTTAATTTCTTACTGTGCCTAATTTATAGATTAAACTTGCTCTTAGGTATGTATGTACAGTCATGCATTGCTAAATGCCAGGGATACGTTCCGAGAAATGCATCATTAGGTGATTTCCTTGTTGTGGGAACTTCATAGTGTACTTATACAGATGTAGATGGTATTGCCCACTACACCCCTAGGCTGTGGGGTACTAATCTTATGGGTCCACCATTGTGTATGCAGTTCGTTGTTGACTGCAGCATTGTTAATGCGGCACATGACTGTCTAGGAAAAACATAGTCTATGTAGAGTTCAGTCCTGTCTACTGAAGGTCTTGGGATGTGTTCCCTATGGATAAGGGAGGACCGCTGTATTTGGTTTCTGTTATCGAGGTCTTCATCAGAGAATTCCTCCTCCAACTAATTCGTTCAGCTTCTCACAAAAATTGGCAAAAAAATTACTGATGTCCTTACTCTAACCAGAGTCTGTTACCCAGTGGTTTTCAGAAGTACCCGGGAGCCCCGGGAAACTCAAAGCCAAAATTTGAAGTTCAATTAACTGTAGCTACAATGTTGTATATTCTTTTTTCCTGGTCCTAATTTTCTGCTTTTGTTTTTCATTAGCATTGATTTTTTTTTTTATAGTAAATATTTATTCTGCAATTTAAAAAAATTGTAAGCCACCTCATCCTTTGTGGAACACAATGGAGGGAGAATAATGGTTAGAATTTTTCAAGTCCCAAATCAGCTTATTTAAAATATTAGTTTCATTTCCACTCTTTACTTTGAAACATTTAGACCTTCTCTGTCCCTCTTTTCAACCCCATTAAAGTAATATATGGAATAGATTTATTGGTGAAAAGATGATAAGCCATGGTGCAGCAATAAATTTATTGAGAAATCAATTTAAGAAAATTTGAGTTTTCCTAAGGTACTTAATATTTTCCAGTTTTTAAAGAATTTTACCTCAGTATAGACTCTAAGTACATTCACAACTTTATGCTAAGTATGTCTAAGATATTGAAGACTTTAAACAATATCTCAAGACATAGTACTGAGATTCAAACTGGATCCTTTCCTGTCACCAGCTGCCAAGGATAGGATAATGAGGTCTTCCCTAAATGCTCTCAGCCACCCAGCAGCAGACTGTGTAGCCAAGTGAGTGCAAGACTATGTGTGATCTCCACAGTGAGTACCCAGCTGTCCGCTGGTGGCCATGTAGCTGGATCCCGTTATTGTTCTTATAGGGGTTTTCAGGGTCATGGATTGGCCCACCAGACTGATAGCAAGTGCTTTCAGTATAGTTTCACTTGAGAGAGGACACTTGACAGGAAGCTTTTTTGGGGGGAAAAGGAATTCTGCCGAGAAGATTAATGGGTCTGTAGTTTTAGAGACAGAGACAAACACTGTCTTAAGGCAAATTAAATAAGGAGACAGGCCTGCCTTTTAGAAAGCGTTTCAGTGGCTTCTTAGAGAGAATTTTCCTAATATGAGAACCTAAGCAAATGGAGTATTTTCCAGATCTTCCTTTCTTTTCATTTTCTCCCCTTTTTTTAGTATAAGAATCCCTGTTTACCACTTAATAGATATTAAGTAGACAGAATTAAATTGTTTTAGGCTTTAGACTTCTTCATATTTGTTTTGAATATATGTTAGAGTCCTGGATTTTTGCCTTTCAGAGGATTCAGATATAGTAAATTTTAGCTCCATCATATGGAATCTGAATCCCAGAGGAAACACATGACTAGGCAAAAGTTGGACAGCCAGTCACAGAGTGTAAGGACAAGACATTAGAGGTCTCCTGACTATTATATATTTCTTCCAGTGCTAATTTAATATGATTAGCCTCATTCCAGGCATCCATTGGTCCAAATAAGTTGAGTTTACAGAGCTGTGTGCTCTTCTTTATTTTTAACAACAGTAAATTAGGGAATGGCCCCATGGCGTAGTGGTTAAAACGTTTGGTGTGCTCTGCTTCAGCAGCCTGAGTTCATGCGTTCAGGTCCTGGGCATGGACCTAACCACTCGGCAGCCATGCTGAGGCGGCAACCCACACATAAAGTGGAGGAAGATTGGCACAGATGTTAGCTCAGGCAAATCGCCCTCAGCAAAAAAAATAAATAGGTAGATGAAGTAGATAAATAGATAAATAAGTGAATAAGGAAGCCTGTAACTTGAGGAATTTTAAAGCTAAAGGATGTGATAATGGCAATAGTTTTAAGTGAATTGTATGATTCCTTGCTGTATTCAGTAACCAGTATGTTGTTTTTGCTACTCAAATCCCTTCTCATTTAATGATAAATTTATTTGCTGGGGACATTACTACCATAACCCTCTTGTCCATAATACCCTGACTGAAACAAATTTGCATTTCTTCCAGTTTAACAGGAACGTGTGTCTTTGTTCTTATGACTCTGGTGTTGAGATATTGTTAACTTTGGAATAGCAAGCCTCTTTCTTGTATGAAAATACAGCTATTATAGTTAAGAAGTTTTGTTGTTTTATTGAGATTTGCATAACATGCAACCTCTGGGGAAAGCCTTTGAAATACAGACACAGGAAGCATTGGATTTGCTTTAGTATGAGAGACCATATACTTTCTGTAGTCTAGACTGTGTAGTCAGCAAACCATGGCCCACCACCTATATTTGCAGGGCCTGGGAGCTCAGAATGGTGTTTACATTTTTAAATGATTGTTATGTAAGTGTCTACATAATATTCTTGGTTTTGCTTTTTGGCCTACAAAGCCTAAAATGGTTACTCCCTGGCCTGTTTGTTGACCCCTGGTCTAACAGAATATGATAAATATTATTGACAGTATTTGATTGAAAATCTGAAGAGTTGACTACGAGGTCAGAGCTGGGTTACTTATATTAATTAAGATTCACTTTCGTCAAGTTAACTGTTATTCCCTCCAGAGTAGATCTGATCAGAATCTATAATCTTAAAGGTTCTGTAGAAAAGAGATGTATCATAATCTAGAACATGAGTCCTCTTTTCTAGGCATTTTGATTTACTTTGTAGAAAGTTATATATTTGGGAAATGTGGGAGGTGTGTGTCTGTGTATGAATTATCTATTGCTATGTAACAGATTATCCCGATAATAGCAGCTGAAAACAAATAGTATCTCACACCTTTTTTTCTTTCAATTTTACTGAAATATAATTGACATACAGCACTGCATAAGTTTAAGATGTGTGGCATAATTGAGTTGCAGAAGTGATTGCCACAATAAGTTTAGTTAACATCCGTCACCTCATATAGTTACTCAAGTAAAAGAAAAAAAAATGTTTTTTTCCTTGTGGTGAGAACTTTAGGATTTGCTCTCTTAGCAACTTTCAAAAATACCATGCAGCAGTGTTACCTATAGCCATCATGTTGTACATTACATCCCCAGATACTTGTTTATCAGAAGTCGTCTATACCTTTTGACCACCTTCATCCAATTCTCATACCTTTTTTAAGAGTTAGGAAATCTAAGAGTGGCTTACCTGAGTGGTTCTGGCTCAGGGTCCCTATTGAGATTATAGCAAGATGTTGGGCGGGGCTGCAGTCATCTGAAGGGTTGCCTGAGGCTGGAGAATCTGTTTTCAACATGACTGACTTACATGACTTTGCTGAAGACCTCAGTTCCTTGCTGGCTGCTGGCAGGCCAGGCAGGAGGTCTTAGTTACTCATCATTGAACCTCTCCTTAAGGCTTTGTGGGTGTCCTCATGACATGACTGCTGACTTCCCCCAGTGGTCCTAGAGAGAGGGCAAGGGCGGCCATATTCTGTTGGTTGGATATGTGTCAATAAGTGTAGCCACAGTCAGGAACTGAAGAGAATTAGGCTCCCTAGGTTGCTTTGTTTTGTTTTTAAGGCCTAAGTATCAAACAATTTGTGAAGAGATTTTAAAACCAGCGTGATCTATTTTGGTGGTGGTAGCGGTAGGAGTTGGAGAGTTGTATGTGCTTTGTGGGTGTTGAATGGGTTCTGTTTTTGCTTTTGAGGAGGATTAGTCCTGAGCTAACATTTGCAGCCAGTCCTTCTCTTTTTGCTGAGGAAGATTGGCCCTGAGTTAGCATCCGTGCCCATCTTCCTCTATTTTATATGCATGCTTGATAAGCAGTGCATAGGTCCATGCATGGGATCTGAACTGGCGAACCCTGAGCCATTGAAGCAGAGTACGTGAACTTAGCTGCTGTGCCACTGGGCTAGCCCCCTGTTTTTGTATTTTTAAAGGGTGTGATTTGGTTACATATGTTACGTGTTGTTGGCTTTTCTAGGTGACAGAAGGAAGGTATGTGAGTATATGTACCTTTAGGAGTACTAGTTTATTTGGGTGGTATATTTGTGGGTGTGTTTTATTGGTGTCACAGTATGTGTGTGTGTTTGAAGTGTGTATGTGCTTGTGTGGGGTGGATTAGGAGGGTTGCTTGAGGGGCGTGGGTGTGTGTGTCTCTGTCTGAAGGGATGTGTGCTGGTGTGTCTGAGATGAGGTTGAGGCAGGGTAACATTGTGGTGCTGTTTTATCTGGAAGGAAGGCTGATGGGTGGGAAAGGGTAGATTTCCCATTCTTATCAGATGGGTTGAGATCTCATTTGGAGGTCTCTGGGAGTGGCCATGTCTCTGCTTTTGGAAGCTGCCTTTGCCCTGAACTGGGATTATTTCAGCACGCACACACACATATGTACGTACATACATGTATGAATTTTAAGTGGATGGCTTTCCTACACCAGCCTGTGAAACTTGTCTCACCTAAGCCACCCCATTTTAGCCTGCCCCTGTCAACTCACTCAAGGGTCTGCCAGACTCTCTTAGTGTTCACATTTTCAGATTGGGCCCAATGGATTGGGCTATGAAGGAGATGGAGTAAGTGTTTCTATGAAGACTTATTCTCTCATGTTAGAACATAGTCCCAAATCTCTATTCTGAGAGGACTTTAAAATGCTGATTTTGAATTCAGGCCTGTTGTTCAGGGTGTCACAAGATAAAAGAAAAACAACGCCTCTCAATCCTGGGATACTAGGCGTTGGTAATCTCTCTTAATCTTCGAGATACTGTTTTACAGAGGCTCAGACTTCAGAAAGGAGTAGGTGAAAACTATAGTTCCTGATCACAAATACTTGAAATTTAGTCGGGGAAATTAAATACGCAAGCAAAAACTCAATTTAAGAATAGATAAGCAAGCTAAAAAAGTATAAACTCTATGTTAATTCCTCTGTAATAAAAAGGCAGCGATTGGGCTGGGATGGAGAGGGAAAGATGGAATGATTCTTGGACGACATGGATATTAAATTGCACCTTACTAGAAATAATAGAGGTGAGCTTATCTATAGAATAAAGGTAGGGTGACATTTATGTGTAGCCATTTTCAGTCATTTTAATTTGGCTAAGTTTTTGGATGCCGTTCAAGACATGATCCAACTTAAATGCTGAATTTACAGTTCTCATAGTTAAGAGAGGAATCAGATAGTTTGAACAGTCGCATCCTGAGATTCTGCAAGTCCCAGTTGGAATCTTCGCTGTCATCTCTGTTGTTCTTGTTTGCTTTTATCTAAACTGGTATTTGCTGGACCAGTTGTAACCATGGGATTTATAAGTCTTCTGAAATTGCAGGCATACATTTACTTGTGTGTGTACGTTTTTCTGAGTAGGTTAATAGTTTTCATCATTCTCTGAAAAGTTTCCAAGAAGGACCCCACCCACCCATGTTAAGAACTACTGAAGAATTTGGGATACAGACAGTGTTCTTTATTGCTCTTTCCTCAGCACTTAGCACAGTGAGTAAATATGTCCCAGGGACACAAGTTTGATATTTTTTCTGGGAAAATCTATTACTGTAGATGTCCCATAATTCCCTCCACTAACCCACGTTCTTGTTTCCTCTTTCTCCTTGGGCCCCAGAACAGCAGAATAAAATGCAGAGCATTTTAAGGAAGAGTATTTTTCCTGGATCATTTTGAAAATTTTACTTTTTGTGCACTCTTTTTTTTTTTTTAGGCAATTGATAGCCATACGGTAATGTCACCGAGCTCCCTGAAGCGTTAGCTTAAGTGCTGATAGAAGTTCACTACGCGCTTTAGATTGATTGGTCGGGGGGATCCAGTCTGACTTCCAAACTGGAGCATTGGAGGATTTTCATCACTTCAGTTCTAGTTTTAAGCGCTGTGTCTCTTTATTGACAAGTGCTAAGTGATCTATAGGAGTAAATCAAATCATACCGTTTGGCTCGTCTGATGCGTCAGCTTCCCATATTCTAACCTTTCTCAAACAGCGCCACATATTAAAATTGTTGACATCTCAATTGGTGTTAGAAAGTGGAAGTGTAAAAATTTTCCTTTGACACTTGGAAAGATTAAGAAAACATGACATAGTTGAGGCTTGGAGTAGAGAATAAGAGTTTTAGTTATGTACTGACTTTTCTGTTATAAACTGGGAAAAATTTTTAGGAGTCTTGGTTAGGCACTTACCTGGTTGTTAATTGTGGAGGCAAATAAAACCCAGATTCTTGACAAAATTACTAGTTCTCTCTAAGCCTGTTTACTCATCTGTAAAATAAATTTTTCATTATTTTGAAAAAACAATTACTTTGAAACTAAGCAAGGGAGAGAGAGTATCCAGCATATTCCAGCAACCTCAGCAAGTCTTCTCCTGTCTCTGTATTAGCATTCCTGGATGGCATTTATAATTGTGCAGCTAAAATAGGATTATCCTGGGCATTATAAAATGTACAACTCGTTACCTTATTGCTTGCTAACTTAAACTGCTATCACAGACACTTAGCACTGTTGGGAGTTAACTTTTATTACTAGAAAAAAGGAAAAGAAGGAACTACAACTTCCTTTAGGGTAACAGAGAATACCACCCCCACCCCACTCTCCTCAGAAAAAGCGTCAGTCCTCATACTGTAGTTCGATGGTGAGACAGATGGAACACGGAAAGAAAACCCTGTGAAAGTTAGAAATTCAGTGAATATAAATGAGGAAGACAAGCAAAATCTACGCAGGTTCTGTGATCAAATAAATGTAGAAAAACAGTTAGGCATATTTCATGTCGAACTTTTCAGTCTTTAATGTTTACTGTCTGTGTGAACCTTGAAGGATACAATGACATGTATTTCTCAGAGTTATTTCTTCAAGGAACATCTGTTTGCACCGCGCCAAACGCGATTTGGAAGCTGCTCTAGGTTTGTTGCAAGTCACTTTATGACGACAAGTCTTCCATGACTGCATCGCTAGATCTTCAAAAGTTTGAAAATCCTGTTTATCGCTTCCAGTCCGCTTGAAACCTTCTCCTTCCCCTTTAGAGAGATTTTCATCAACCAACTGGATGCGTTTTTCCCTTTACCTCAAACTCTGATACCCTTTGTACGTTTTTGGTCTTTATCCTGCTGTACTTCATTTTGGTCCCTGTCTGGCTCTCCTTTCCCTTGCAGCGTGTAGTATGGGCCAATTTTGCATTTAGTGCATCCTCAGATATGTATATAGACTTGAACCCCCATCCTCCCTGATAAGTAACAGAAGCGAGAGACAAGCTTCTGGTTTTTTCCCTAAGCACTGTTGATTGCCTCTCTTTCCAATGCAGCTGTGCACAGGCAGAGCTGGGGCTTCAGGCAAGATCCTGTTGATGAAGAGATGGGCTTTTCAGGAGCTTAGGTGCACGTGGAGGGCTTTCGCTGTCAGCCCCTTGTCCAGTCTGGTCATTGCAACCTGGGGATCTTAAACTGTGCATAACTACTCACAACTCAGAAAATTAGAGTGGGGCAATCGCTGTATGCTGTACCACCCCCCAGTTGAATCACTTGCTTTCCTTATCACTTCTGTTTTAAACATGTTCTTTTTTTTCTTATCTGTAGGATAGTTTGTTTAGTTTTGCCAAAACCTGGTCAGCAAGGAGTTCACTGTATTCTTCAGTAATTGAGAAGGTTGAATGAAGCTAATTCTGTTATTATGCACAACAAATAAGTTAAATTGATAACACTATTTAGAGTTTTGTGCTTTTGTAAAAATTAAGAATTGAATTTGCTGATTATTCTAGAAGAAGATCATTTGTCATTTGTTGGGTGGGGAACGTCTCTTCTATGATTAAGATTTTAATGGTCAGCCCTGATACATCCTCACCCGTCTCTCTACAATCAAAAATGTATTTCCCAGCTGCTGTGTGAAGGGATGGGTTTGGTCTCCATTTAGTGTATTTGGAGTTTCCATAAGATTATGTTTCATGCTTATAGAATGAAGATGACTGTTGATGTGTTTCTGTCCTCTTGAAGCTTTCCTTCAAGTTTTTAGGTGTAGGATGTGCATACATATTAAGATAACATGGCTATGGCTTATTAACAACAGTTGGGTATGGGAGGAAGTTTTAAATGCATTTTTTATGGTTGATGGATTTAATGCAGTAGTAACTCATTTAAGAAAACGAGTTTCTTTAAAAGACACTTGGAGAAAATGCTGAATTTATGATCACAAATGCAATGCATTGTAATCTGCTTCCTGAAACAATTATATTCTCAATTCTGGCATGTTATTTTAAGTGCATTCCAGTCTCCCAGATGAGGGCTTGGTGTGGTGTGTATGGCTCTTACATTAACAGCAGGAACAATGGACAGCTGCTAGAATCACAGGGATGGCACAACTGTAGGACGATATCATTGATAGATACCGCGGAAACAGCGACATGGGCTGAACAGGGCGGGAGCAGCTCGACTGACGTCTCTAGGGAAGCTCCCTGTAGTGGGGAAAGTTAATAATTTGGTTAGGTTGAAGTAGGTGCTTCTGAATCCCCTTCTGACCCTGAGATTCTCTCATTTTAGGGTCCAGGCTGGACCCCTCCTGCCGGTGAGTCATTCTGCAAATGTGAGCTTTTAGATGGGGCAGCCTAAAGCAATCAGAAGAAGGTTAAATTATTTTCCATTTAGTGTTTAATAATACGACGACTGTGGAGCACAGGTTTTAAAAGTGGTTGTTTTTGCTGTTGGCGCTGAACGGATTTACTTCTCTGGAAAATTTACTCAGATCACTAGTGGTGCTCAATGATTGTAGTATGGCAAGTAAGGTTTGTCTTTTTTCTTGTTGTGGTATTTATATAACGTCAACCTTCAGGCGTGTATTGGTATGAAACTTGAAGAAATATTCTTCTATTTTTCCTAAAACCACACTTTTTAAAACTTGAATTTGCTTTATGAATAAAGTATATGTGTGAATGTGAAAACCAAAATAGCTCTTCCATTCCCACCTCCCTCCCCGCCCCCCCAGCTGCCAAGTGCTTATTTTGCGGATTCCAACATTTTATACTCAACCATATTGAGAGGAATGGGACAGGTATTCTCTCTTTTAACAGTTGAGAAAACTGGGTCTGAAGGTTGTGGTTCTAAGTTATTCTGCAAATTGGTAAAAGGACCAGAGCTAAAATTCCATTTTCTTAACATCTATGACTTTTCACTAGACCAGTTACATTCAGATTAAGAAATACAGCAAGCAGATTATCTCCATAAATATTGCTACCCTGTGAAATCTTATTGTCTGATCTTAAATCCATTATTCCAGTTCACTGAACCCCTTCAGATTTTCATTCTGTCATCCATAGTGCTAGATATCCCTCCAGCCATCCTTTCCAGTCTTGTCATCTGTCTACTATGTCTACATCTAATTCACTGATTTTTACAAACCTTTATATATAAATACATACCCTCTTACTCATCTGGGTCAGTTGGGTAATTTTTAAGAGTTAGTGATAGTAGGTTCTTGAAAAGTGGTTTAGTTCGGAGTCGAAAATGCTTTATTCCATTACTCTCTGCCTCAGTTAGACAAGTAGGTGTCTTTTTACTTTTATTCTCTTGTTTCTGAGCCCTTGTACCTCAGTTAAGACATTAAGACATTCTCTGGGCATGCAACCCAGTAGACTTACGGTTTATTTATTTTTAATTTTTTTAATGGACACAATTTAAACACATAAGTAGAGACAGCAGTCTCCCTGCCCATCACCCAGCTTCGACACTTACTGGGAAGCTTCTTGATCTTCACAAATATTGTAAAAGCTTATTGTTTCTGGTAAGTCATC
This sequence comes from Equus quagga, assembly GCF_021613505.1. Lineage (NCBI taxonomy): Eukaryota > Metazoa > Chordata > Mammalia > Perissodactyla > Equidae > Equus > Equus quagga. Next base: position 116,834,807 of record NC_060267.1, read on the forward strand.
AACTGCACCTGTATAAAAGTGCCTCCTAGGCAGGAAGTTGGCTCAACATCTTAGTTATTGGGGAATTAAACTACATTGAGATACTACTGTATACACGCACTGAAATGGCTCAGATTAAAAAGACTGACAGTACCAAGTGTTGTTGAGGATATGGAGCAGTTGGAATGTCCATACTTGGTTGGAGGAAATGTGAAACAGTACAATCGCTTTGAAAGAGCTTGGCAGTTTCTTATAAAGTTAAATATACTCTTGCCATAGGTGTTTTAGCCAAGAGAGATGAAAACATTTGCACACAAAGACTTGGACATGAATGTTCATAGCAGCTTTATTCAAGATAGCTAAAAACTGGAAACAGCCCACATGTCTATCAGTAGGAGACTGGGTGAAGAAAACACGGCCACATGGATGAATCTCAGAAATGGCATGCTCAGTGAAAGTATCCATACACAAAATGAACACTGTAATTCCATTTATGCTGAACTCGAGGAAATAGGAATTTAACCCGTAGTGACAGAAAACAAATGGGTGGCCTCCTGGAGCTGGGAGTGGGGATGGTCTGGGAAGGGACACAGAGGAACCCTGCTTGAGAGCAGTAATTACGCTGCCGTACACGTTTGTCAAGACTTAAACTGTACTCTCAATACTCTGTGGATTCTGGTGGATGTAAATTGTACCTCGTTAAAATTTATCCTAGGCAAAACTTGGCCAAGTCAGCCAACCTCAGCTCCTGTTACTCTTCCCAGCCCTCTGTTGTTTGTTTGGGTTGCAGGTGATGGTGCACCTATAAGCAAGGAGGAAGCAATTTTGGAGGTACTCCCAGTCTTTAGTTCTTTTAGAGCTGTGGAGAGGGCTAGATAAAGTCAGAAGGAACAGTTTCTTCATTGCCTTCCTCCACCTCAGGCTTTTTTACCCTTCTTTGGAACGTGCACTCAGCCTTGGCTCTTGTACCCTTATTCCTGGGCACAGTGTCTCCAGTTTCTTCCAGAATTTGAAATCTTTTCCCTTTCTCTCCCCAGAAAAAAATATATTTTATGTTTAAAGAACATTTTATCTAATTGGAGTCGTCATCTCTCCTCCTGGCATTGTTACCTCTGGCCTCAAAATGTTTGATGATCAACTATGTCTTTAGAACACCGCAGTTTTCTGTTAGTAGAGGCATCAGATTAGTCAGTACATTCTCCCAAGTTGTGCTCATTATGATATCCAGAGCTCCCACTTGCTTCGGCAGCACTCAGCTTTGCTTACTGGTTATGCTGTCTGGAATATACCACTAATTGCGATAGAATGTAATGCTTTATCACTTTGCATGACCGACAAGTTAGACTATTTTATTTCTTGTCTAGCTGATCTATAATGGTTTTCTTCTTGACTCCAGTGCTTAGGAATGTAAAATAGTCAAAGGAACATTTGACCCTAAAAACTTCTAGACTTTTAAGGACTCAAAAAAGGATGGGAACTTATCAAAAGAACTCAGCCCGAAGGAAGAGTTCCTGATGGCCAAAGCTGGAACAATTTGAGCAACAAAATAAATAATAGCAGTTTTAACCTATAGGATAAAGTAAATATTTATGAATTCATACTGATGTAAGTAATTGAATGAGTAAATAAATGGGAGAGAAGACACAGCTCTTACTGACAGAAGAATTCCTATTGTAGAAGGAAAGAGGGAACTAGAAAATCACCAATAGGCCAAAACAAAACAAGAAATAGTAATTTTTGCAGAATATACGTTTGGATGCTAAAGTTAGTGGGTGAAAGTTTGAGGAGAAACAGCATATTTGTATATGTGGTCTCAAAATACTTCTGCTAAGATATTTATCTTTAAAAGAGTAATTTTAAGGTAGAGAAGCCTGACAGACACCTTACCCAAGTGAGCATGGCTAAGATCACCGTTAATAATACATGGAAACCTCATGAACCATTGACATGATGCCTTCAGGAGGACACACATCTTTGCTGTGGTATTGTCAAAGTGCATAACCTCTTATCATGAGAAAACATCAGACAAACCCAGATTGAGGGACGTTTCTACAAAATAACTGGCCAGTACTCTTCAAAAGTGTCAAGGACATTGAAGACAAAGGGACTGAGGAGCTATCATAGATAGGGGGAGACTCAAAATGAGAAATGACAACAAAATGCCATGTGGGAGCCTAGATAGGACACTGAAAGAGAGAAAGGACATCAGTGGGAAAACTGGTGAGAACAAAAAAAAAAAGTCCAGTTTAGTTAACAGTGTTGTACCAGTATTAATTTTCTAATGTTGATAATTTTACTATGGTTATATAAGATGTTAACATTAGGAGAAGCTGAGTTAGGGGTCTCTGGTAACTCTGCTATTTTTGCAACTCTAAAATTAGTTAAAAAATGAAACATTTAAAATTTCTTTCCAGAATTCTAAAAAAACATTTGAAAAAATCTATTTTTCCTTTGTAAGTTACTGAATCACATTTTCGCAAATGTTTTGTTTGAAGCAAGTGACTTGCAGCAATTTAGTTTGAGAGAAAAAAAGTCCTCTTCAAAGACATTTTAAAGTCATTTTTGGAACATACAGGATCCTTACCTTGTTGGAAATTTATTACAAGGCATGCAAATTGATTCACTTTGATGCCAAAGGCACATACTTAAGTTGGAGTGGAATACCTGCTTGAAAAGTTCTTGTATCGTAGTGATGTGGATACTTGCATATATGCACTATGCCATCATCCCACTTTAGGCAAATATCCCTTTTTACAAGCCAAGGATTTAGATCAATCTGTGTGATTGGAGAGCTTGCCGGTGGTGTGAGAATCTCACTTGATGCCATAGTACTACTCTTGTGGTAATGTGGTTTCTCCAAGGTTAAGTAGGCAGACTTCTTAATTATGCCATGCTTTGAGATGTCAGTTGTTACTACCCATACATAGATCTTTTTTACTTTGATAGAGAAACAGAAAAGACCAAAAGCATTCCCGAAGGACTTAGACTTGAGTTCCTAAGAATTTTGTCCTAATTCCTTGGCCTGAGATATTTAAAAATACAGGCACCATATAACAAAATGTCAGAGTCTGCTTGTTTCATGCCTGTATGGTTGTGAGTGTAGGTGGGATATGTTGAAGTAGTTGGGATGTTTGAGGCAGGAGGAAAGGTGAAGGGTTAAGGGGCGTGTATGGAATCTAGTGGTGAAGTAGAAGAGAAACACTCCCTTTGAAATGGCACCTCATTGATTGGCAGATTCAGAGACCTATTTTGAGTCCGTGTTTATTGCAGCTTTTAATATTATTGACTATTCTTTCCTGGAAACTTTCTCTTTGTAATAATCTCCCATTCTCCTTTGTTTCCCTTACTTTCGCTGGCTTCAGTTCGCTTCCCTTCCTTCTTAAGATTCATTGGGTGGGCAGTGTAGGTTAGTGGAAAGAGCATAAACTCGGGTTAAACTCCGCCTGCCTAGCCTTCTGTCTCCTGTTGGACCTTTGGGCTTTGGTGCCTTCAATAACTTCAAAAAGTTGTGAGAATTATGAGATGATATATGTACAACATTCAACACAGTGCCTCCTCATAGGAATTATTTCATTACCTGTTAATTTTCTTACTATCTCCCTCTTTTAAACTGGGAGCTGTTCTGTCTATGGGGTAGATATCTATATTCATTGAGAACCTACTATGTCCTAGGTTTTTGCTGGAGAATGGCTATAAAAGATAAGTTATACGAAGTCCCTCAGTTCTGAGGCCCAGAGAGACTGTTAAGTACAGCATTAGAATACAGTGTTATGTTACACGCTGATACAGCATCTGCTGTCTGTCCCACATTATACAGAGGACATGCATTCCTGCAGCTGGCTTTAACTGAGCTACTGTCAGGAAAGAAGTAATTATTTTGAAGCAAGTTTGGGGAGTATAGCATAAAATTTAAAAGGTGATCAACTGCCTTGCAGATGTTCATAATCTAGTAGAAAGAGACAGATAAATAGGATGATATTATAATGGAAAACATTAAGTGGTAGAGGTATGTCATGGTGGTTTGGGAACCCTGAACATTTGGCCACAAACTGTTATTTGCCAGGAGAAAGTGGGAAAACAGTGGCATTTGACCTGGCTGTTAAATTAGGTATGAGTTTTACAGATGAAGTATGGGAAAGGACATTGCAGAAGCTAAGAGATCAGCAGATAAGCAAATACAGCAAGTGGTAAAAGGTATCTTCTGGAAAAGATAAGATAAAGTCCTGTATGGCTTGAGCTAGAATTCAGGAGCACCGTGGGTGGGGAGTGTGGAGGAATGGCAAGCTGGTGAGGAATGTTGGAACTCAATTGTGAGGAGCCCTCTATATCAAGCTGGGGAGTTAATGTTTAGTTCTGTAAGCCACAGAGCTTTTAAACAGAGAAATAGGCAATTATATTTTCTTTTTTGTACCTTTGGTCTCAATAGTGTCATGTAAGATAAGTAGAGAGAAGACTAAAATGGCCAGATGGGATCTTGTGGAGGAAGGTATTTAGGTCCTGAACCAGAATGGAGGAAGACAGTGAAGATGTGGAAGTGGAAACAGGATAGATTTGACAGTCTTTTCTGAGGTAGACAGTGTTCTGAAGTCGTGTGGCATGTGAAGAATGAGGAAAGGAGAATACACCAGAGTGTCCCCAACAAGGTGTTGTGAATGACACTGAAAACAGTAGACAACACCCATTATATTGCATTCATTTGACATCATTTCACCACACTTACTTGCTAGGAAAGTTCTTTTGAGAATTTTACTTAGGCAAGAAGAGTACTCATGGGTAGGGGCAGCATAGAATTAACTTTTTATATAGAAATGTTTATTAATGTCCTAAATGCCACTTCTTTTGCTCCTTCGGAATTAAAAGGATATATTCCAGAAAGAATTGGTCATCAAGATTTTCCAACAGATGTTTTCTTTGGCTGAGTGGATTTTGATATATGCATGACTAATTTCTTAGGCACTAAGATAAGGTAACATGCCATGCTTGGACCTGTCAGGATGTAATACTCGACTATTGACAGTGTATCTCAAAATATTCTAATCTTTATTCGTTTTTATTCCTATCCAAATAATTCAGATTATCTTCTGATTATTTCTTCAGAAAAATCTTCCATTTATATGTACCGCATATGACCATTTAATTTAAAGACTTACTGTACTGTTTAAATTGGTGTATGAATTCCCATCTTCAGCCTGTGCCACACTGTCCCCCCATTGCCCAGCAAAACAAAAGTTGAAGGAATTCTCAAACTCAGGGCTAGTGTTTCTAGCTGATAGCTGCTGGTGCTTCAGAATCTTTACCTTTGTTCACATCTACTTTTTCAATCATTTGAAGTAAAAAGTTACCCTAAAATTGTCCTTTCCATACTGGAGATGAAGACCATGATTAATCTGAAATGCCTGAAGTATAGATGATGTTAATTGTCAGAGTTTTACTTGTGTAGAGATCGTCACATAGTCTTCCCTCAGCATCTGTCTGATCTCATGGTGTTATACAAAGAAGATGCTGTACACCTTACCTCGGGTTCTCCTCCTGGAATAGGTGCTACACATTAAATAATCTTACTTAGATCTGAGTGACTGATGTGTTCCTGACCAAATGTGTCACGCTTAGCCATATATAGAATTACCAAAGACGACATGTTTAGTCAGTGTAAATGGTATATCTTATGGTGGGTAAATCTGTGTGCTGCTATGCAGTGCAGAACTTTATTTAATAAAATGATTGCAAAATAGTTGAGAAGATTGATCCTACAACTTTATTTAAAAAGTAACACAGTATCAGTATATTCAGAGTTTTTAGGATTCTTCTTAAATCCTACCCCCTTCTAACTCCCACCAATTAGAGTGATGAACACATTGCAGATGTTTTTGGCAGATATCTTTTGGTAAAATTTTGATGGGAGAAGTGCCATTTTTATGTGGGCTGCCTTCCCATATTTGTAAATATTCCTATTCTCTTATAGTATATTCTCATATAAACCAGTGCTTCTCACCTAGGAGTGATTTTGCCACCAAGGGAACATGTGGCAATGTCTGGAGAAATTTTTGCCTGTCAAAACTTGGGGATGGTGGTGCTCCTGTCATCTAGTGGGTAGAGGCTAGAGATGCTGCCAAATATCGTACAGTGCATAAGCATAGCCCCCACACAGCAAAGAATTGTGAGGTCCAAAATATCAACAGTGCTGGGGTTGAGAAACTCTGTGATAGACATCCTTCTGAAGTGATGAGGGGCTTGAAGACAGTTTTCATTACCGGTGGTTTAGGAAACCCGTTATATATAACATGGTAATTTGACCATGAACTAACTTGTTTGTTGGAACTGTTATTTTCTGGCACGTACATTTTTATTTTGTTTTAAGGATTAGTATTGAGGGAATCCTTAAGGATTATCTTAATTTAGTCCAACTCTTTAATTTTACAGGTGAGGAAACCGAGACCTGAAGAGGGCAACTGATTTGTTAGACGTTGGATTTCTTTGAATTTTCTAATCGCTTTTTCTTTTCTTGAAAGAATTACTAATTCTTCTGTGTTCTTTGCAAGTGCCCAGTTTTGTGACATGAACTTTAATTTCAAAATGGTTAAATGCATTTTAAATAAATTGTTTGACAGCTGTAAAGTAATTTGCAGAACAAATTGGATTGCTTTAGCGTGGTGTTTCTTGGAGAAAGATTTGCATCTGAAAATATGGTTTGACCCTAGAAAATATGGTTTGCTTAGAGATTTGTAGTTTCTGTGGTTCCCCTTAAATCAGTGACATGATTTATAAGGTAATTTTGTGTATCTTTGTGGGGAGAGAGAGAGGTCATATCAAAGTCACTAAGCCAATCTTATAGTTTGTAGAATGTACCTCATGTTTATTCCTGACTGTTAAAAAAAAAAAAAAAGGCTAAATGAGTTACTAACAGTATAAACTGCAAACTTGCCTGTACCTTAAGAACAAATAGTTGTCTTATTAAATATTGAATACAGGTGTCTGAGCTAAAGGAACCTTAGAGATCATTTACTTTAATCTTTTTTTACCAATCAGGAAACAAGTTTGGAGAGAGTATGTAAGTCATCCAAAGTCACTGAGTTAGGTTCCAAAATAAAGACAGAAAGCAAAGTCGGGGAGAGCTTAGGCGTCTCACCTGTTAAGTCCTGCTATCCAGCTTGTGTGACAGGGAGCACCCCATAAAATGCAAAGGACCTTCACCAGAGATCTGGGCCATTGAAATCTGTGTCATATCAACTCCTTGGGAAAAATGAGTATATATCCACACATACCCACCCTCAGCATATAGTAGACACCAGGAAAAGTCTGTTTAGTGAATTTGGAAACATAAGCCAGAATGCCAAAGGTGAAACTGGGAGAGGAGACAGACAGCACGAGGAATGTTACATCCCTGCTCCTTTACCATAACGGGCTTTAGAGATGCGGAATGCTGGCCCGGAGCGTAGGGATCAGATGCCTGCATGGGCTTGCTTTCTCTAAATGAGGCAGGTGACGAGAGATGTGTCTCTACCATGCCTGTACTCGCAGCGCCAGCACCGCTGTGATACCCACACTGCCGCAAGTGTGCGGTGACCCCAGAACGCTCCTCAGACCAAATCTTCAGCAAGCAAAAGGCCCTTTTCAGTCTTAACACCAGAGTCTTTTACTGTGGAATAAAACTGATGTTGAGAATACGGAATAGAGGTATCAAAAAGAATTCAGTTAGCCGTCTTCAAAGGAGGTGCAGTTTGAAAACCATTAGGAAACATTTTTCTTTACATGATGCTAACTAGTGCATTCGTTGTCACTGGGGTTGCTTTTGGAGAAAAGCTGTTGGAGACCTAAAGGGCATGTTTATTATGGGACATTTGCTTAAAATATTTGAATGGACACAGTAAAGTTCTGTTATTTTAGGCACCACAAAGGAGGGGAAATGGAAGGACGCCAGATTATAATACTTTAAGCCCCCTTCTTGAAAGTTGTTCTGGTGTTTAGTAAGTTTAAAATTTTTATTTGAAAATGTTTTCTTGACCTGTAGTTGGAGGTGACAACTTTTTTTCGTATTTCGTTTTTGAATTTTGGCTGAGAAAGAATTTAAACTTGAGTTGTTCTAGAAGTTGCCGTCTAAAGAAAGTCTCTTCTTTCTTGCCTTTGATGAAGCGAACTTGCACGTAAAATATTTGCCATGGTTCTAGGGTGGCAGTTCTCACGCTTTTTGGTCAGAGGATCTGTTAAACTCTTTAAAATTATTATGGACCCCAAGGAGCTTTTGCTCGTGATGATTCTATCTATAAATACTTTCCATATCAGAAGTTAAAACTGAGAAATGTTTAAAACACAAGCATATACAAACATACATTTCATTAGCTATCAGAGCAGCGATGTCACGTCATGGAGTACTTGGAAAGTGAAAAAGGCAAGTAGTATCTTAGAATTATCATGGAAATAATTACTATGGAAAATAAAATCGTTATGGGAAAAGTTTTGGCCTTGTAGACCCTCCTGAAAGGGTCTTGAGAGACCCCCCAGGAGACTCCGGACCACTCTTTGAGACCACTGGCCTCAGATATCTGTGCAGTTCTGCCAGGTTGCTTTATAAAATAGATGTTTGTTTTCATGAATCTAAACCACTTGTCGCTCCTTTTACTTATGAGTATGTTCCTGAGTTGCAGAAAAGTTACAGTGCCTGTACTTATGCTGCTCACATATTTAAGTAAGTGTGTTTTCAAGGCATGAAGAGACATTTGAATATTAAAAATGGCAGTTTTGAATCTGGAGTAGAACATTTCAGCTTGTGCTGTTTATTAAGGGTGCTTCTGTTAGTTCTTTTGGAGCCAGTTGTTCCTAAGCAAGTTGCATCTGGTGAGAGTTTGTGTAATACCGTGGATGTTGTACCACTGAAGTCTGGTGGCCTCCCCTGGAGACATCCTCTTTTAAAAGGAATATGCAGAACCAAAATGCTCTCTGAAATATGCAGAAAGATTGGCAGCTGTGTCAGTGAGGATCCTTAGTGCTGCTGTTGCTGCTAGACAGCCTGATTAACTTTAGGACACTAATACATGTGAGGGATTTATGTCCCTAGAACCATTTCCTAGGGCAAGGCTTACCAGCTTCTTGCACTTGTAAATCTTTCCATTTGCCGCCAAGTATCTGAGGAAGGATGGTAGACACATCTGTCGCTAGGGAAGTAGTGCTTTGTAATGTACGTATTGTTTTGAAGGGGAATTATTTTGCTGAATATCTACATGGTCTGTGGATATGTACTATGAGAAGAGCTAAGTGAACGTTACCTCATTTACTCTTGACTTCGCCCCTGTTAAATTAGGTGTGGCCCCATTCCCATTGCGAGTAATTTCCCCGGGCTTAGTTGCAGGCCCTGAATAAAGTCCAAAGGCTGTCCTAACTCCAAAGTCCATTCTCTCCCTCTCACCTGTGAAGACAGAAATACGGTCATGCACCGCCACGTAAGAATGTTTCAGTCAGTCAACGATGGACCGCATATACGCCGGTGGTCCCATAAGATTAGTACCGTGTAGCCCAGGTGTGTAGTAGGCTATGCCATGTAGGTTTGTGTAAGTACACTCTCTGGTGTTCGAACAACAATGAAATCACCTAACGACGCAGTCCTCTCTCTCTCCCCCTCTCTCCATCCCTCTCCCCTAGCCACCCCAATGCACGTGTGTGGGATGACCTTCTGAGTGTAGGGACAGCAACACTGGCCATGTGGAATCACAGTGCCATGATGTGCTCTGTCATAAAGAATTGTGGCTCCTGATAGAGTGAGCTAAATGGAAGGGCGTCCAGAGAGTTATTAAATCCTTGCAGTTGCTTGTTCTTCAGCTGACAGATTGCCAAGGCAAGGAAGGGGTTGAGGGGTGTGCAGGCAATGTCCAAAGAACTGAAGGGCAGTGTAAGCTACTTGGTGAAGACATGTTTTGTAAGTTGTGAAATACCTTTTTGTTTCTTTTTTAAATGGTTGAGTTGTCTGATTCCAGAGCCTTTGGGATATTTTAATTGAAAAGTGAAGTCCTAGATGGAATTCCCTAAGTGGCCAAAATGCACACATGATAGTTCAGGAAGAGCTGGACGGAATGAAGGAAAGGACATCATTTGTTAGCGATTTCTCTTGCCCTTTGTTGCCTGAAGCACAAGAAGATGGCTTTGTCTTGGTGCTTGTTGTGGTAGCTGAGATGTAGAGAAGTACGTGAGAAAGGAGTAGTAAGATCTCAGAGTACACGGGAAAAGAAGGGTGTTTGTAGGGCACATGCCTCTTTAAATAAAATGATGTGGTTTGCCTGTGTTCTTCCCCAAAAGTGGCATGAATACACATATCAAAACAATCCAGAAAGAGACCTTGTTTTCTGCTCTCATTTCTGTTCATTCGTGCATGTATGCTTGAACTCTGAAGTTTTTCCTTTTCAAAAATTACATATGTCCCTGGATAAAGATTTGCTTCACTTTTTATGGAGTGGACTCTCTTCTGAAATATTAGCTGTTTAAATGCAAATAAATAGGTGTGTTTTCCTTATGATGTCTGCTACTGAAATTTCACAGCAGATTTTCGTTTGTAAACTCTATTGAAATAGCAACAGTAAATTTATAAAATAATTTTAAGAGGATGAAATTTTTGTCATAAAAACTACAGTCTTGAAGAAGATACCAAAACTTGTTTGGTGCCAAACATACTCATAAAGGGAAACTGGCCCTCTGTTGATGGTACAGCATTTCTAGTCTAGTAGGCTTGGTGGGGGGTGCGGAGGGGGAATTGATTGCCTTTAATTTTAGGTTTAGACACCCAAAGCTATGAACTTGGATCTAATGTTTTCCACTGTATTGTGAAGGATGGTAATTGCTTGTGTAAAGTTCATTACTTGGGAAACTTAGGTAATTCTGTAGAAGCCAGACTCTCAGCTCTGTATTGAAGAGTTGGCTCTCTGCGTGTTCAGAGTTGCGCCTATTAAACCAGCTATTTGCAGAGTATTGTATGGCGCATAAAAGACTTCATCAAGCAACATAAATCTGTGGGAAGTGGGAAATATGATGAAGACTCATTCCTTACAGGGAATGTTCCAAAGGCAGTTAAAATCATTCTTGCCAGCACCCCCCTGCCCTTTTCTCTTTCCTTAAGGACAACCAAGTAGTCCTCTTCTGGCCAGAGTGAGGATGGTGAGGCTGAGGGAAATGAGGTTCTCAGGGATATGTCTGGCTAAACTGTAGCCTGGGTTGACCCCTACCCTGTGCCCGAGTCACATCACGCACACACACGCTTATTAAATACAAGTCTGGGCTCTTCTAAGGCGGAGGAAGGCTCAGTTGAGGTCACCTTCACAAGAGGAGTCCATGCCGAGTCCAGATGGATCTGGGTTAGAAATCCCAGCTCAGCCGCTTAACTGTAAACCTTGGACAGCTTTCTTAATCTTTCTGCTCCTCCGTTGTCTTAATTTGTGAAATGGAGACAACAGTTCCTCCTCTTGGGGATGTTGTGTTAAGTCTGGCTTCATGGTGTGCCTGTCCCGTGATGGCTGTGAAATGGTTCGGCCTCTCCCACTTCAGGTGCAATTTGTAATGTCTAATCTGGAGGACGTAGCGTGGCCTCCGGGGGTGGAGTGTGTGGAGCTCTCTGACTGGAGATTGGGCATTCCCATTCTTTCACGTGCAGTCAGAGCATCTTGGCCTGGCAGTAAGGAGGGGATGGACGGCAAGAGCTGCCGGAACACTTCTGACAGGGTGGCCCCTTTACCTGTGAGGGCTCACATCGTGGCCCCTCTAGTTTCTATACCTTCCCTTCCCAAAGGTTTGCACTGCTTTTGGAACCAGTGAGTGTTGGTACGCACTTGGTTCAGAAACTCGGTACCTTTTCAGAATTAGTATTTCCCCACCCCTCCCTCCTTCCCTGACCTTGAAGTACTCTGGGACTTGTTGGGGAACTAGTTTGAAAAAGCAGCTCTGGGAATTAAAGTAATAAGCGCTCACCTGTTGTTGAAGGTTTTCTGTGAGGAAGGGGCAGGTGATGTCTAAAGAGTTAGGCGGCTCCTTAGGACATCATAGGACATTTTGAACACAGCAGTACTTTTGAAACAACACAGGTGGTTTTAGCAGTCAGCCCACAGTTCTTGGTAAGCATCAGATCTCAGTTAGCCTTGATCCTTTTCATTTGTGAAATTTTGGTTTGGTTGCTCATGAGAGAGGAACACATCCCACCATTCTACTCAAACGTTGATTTTCCTAGGAGCAAGTGAAAACATGCGCGTGGTTCTGCACACATGCCACATATTAGGAGCCACAGCTGAATTGTACGTTTTGTGCATGTGGAGTTGTCCTGTAGATACTGGATTGTGGTGCAGGTGCTGAAGAGCAGTTCTGAGAGCGAGTCTGCTCGAGAGTTAGGAGATGATCACGTGGCAGAAACATGCAGACGGGCACCTCACCTGTTGTCTCTGGTACGTGCAGAACCTTGGCAAGCCAGCCTCGTTAGGGGATAGTCCATTCTGGAGAAGCATGATGTCTGGGTAGTGAGAGCTCCTCCTCATGCTGATAAGGGCAGTTTGTGAGACACGAGGAACTCCTTTTTTCTCTGTTCTGCACTAGCTCTCTTTTCTGCTGTTAGCGCCTGCTACGCACCAAAGCAGGTGCTACTCTAATGTCCGTGGTTTCTGATTCTCTTCTCTGATTTCTCATTTCCAGTTCTGCCCACAATCCCCCTTTACCTAGCATCCTGCTCCTGTCTCAGAAGAAAGTGTCCCCACTTCTTTTCCAGGAATGTTCTTGATGGTATTCTTTCTCTCCTGTGCCACTCCCTCTCCCCTCACCACCGCCCCCCCACCAAGTTACCCCCACTCTCTTGCCTGCCTTTAGTTTCTTTCCTCTCAGTGTACACATGATGTAAGTCTCCCGTCTCTGTAGAAAGCTCCTCAAACCCTGCTTACCCCTTTGGGCAGTGGCCAGGGCTGCCCTTTACCTCAGCACCACAGTTCTCAAAGAAGGGTTCCTGTTTCCCGCCTCTCTGTTCTTCCTCTGACAGCCTTTAGTCTCTTAATCTTTGCAGCCTGATCCCATGTGGCTTGTTCTCCTGCAAGTTGACAGTGACCTCCTGGTCACCAAAAGCTTGGGCCTTCTTAGTCCTCATCCTACTTTGCCTTTCTCTGCACTCTGTTTACTCTTTATTCATAGAGTAGACAGTTTCATTGAGTACCTGGCACTTAGCTGAAGGTCATGGTAACAAAGATGATTAGTACGTGGCCTTGCCATCGAGGAGTATACAGTTGATTGGCAGTTACAGTGCTGCGTGGTAAGTGACACCGTAGGACTTTGTAGGGCACCTCTAGCTCAGATGGGGTGGTCCTGGTGATTGGGCTGGGAGTGGTGTGGGGCAGGCGTCTGGTTTACCTTTGATTCTCTCTCTGTGAAGGTTCCTAGACTGGTGTCCAGGTGTCTCCTGTTCTTCTGTCCAACTTCTCTGAGTAAAGGACGCAAACTAGCTTAATTGGCACTCTCTGTCAAGGTATACTTTTTCATAGAGGTTTAATGGTTTATCCACAGTATTAACTCTGGCTGAGTTATTTCACTTTGACACCCAAATATTGGTTAGTGTAGGGCAGTTTGTTGTTAACTCTGATTTAAACTGCTTGGCAATCCCCATAGACAGCTGATCTGTTTGTGTCCCCAGTGAGTGCTTATGAAGTGTCTTGTAGTGGTGATTATCTTCTTTGTAAGCATTAACACAGTCACACTTCCTCTTTGAAGGAGTAGAATGTGTTAGAATGCCTGTTTCTCCCTTTGTTGGAACCTGTGAAAAGAGGAGGTTACCTTTCACATGGGGTCCTTTGTGTGTTTTGGGGGTGCGGGGCTTAGAATAAGTACAGTCCTCCCTTTCTGTAGGGGTCCTTCACATCTGTGTTTGAATCCCTTGCTCAGTGACAAGTGAGGCCACTTGTGATGCAGGCTGAGGTGTACCTGTGACTGGGTTTCATGGTGTGCCACCCCATGACCAAGGCCCGTGTTGCCAAGGGCCGGTAGGAAACTTGCTCTGAGATTGCACCTTTGTTGGTTTGTTTTCTGGCAAAGCCACACCACCACTGGACTAGTACTGAAACCCTCAGAACAAACTCAGTGCCTCCACCTCAGGCTCACCTTGATGAAGTCATGGAGGAAGTATCTGTCCGCTCGTCTTGCATCCCTTCTCAACCACATCACAGCCGCTCCCAAGAGATGCTCCAGTAACCATGCTTAACTTTGGCGTCAGCATGTCATGTATCTAGCAACTCTCTTTTTGGTTGGTTGTTTTCTTGCAAAGAATGGCAGAATTACTGAAGAAGGAAGCTTTGTTTTGTTTTGTTTTGTTTTGTTTTTCCTAGGTTTGTTTTTTATTTTTTCCAGTCCTCCACCACTGGCTCTCCCAGTGATGAGCCACATCTAGTCTGTCCAGTTATCTTTCTGCGGCCAGCTCCTCTGTCCTGGGGAGTGGAGAGGGTGCTGTGCAATCTGAAGGTGATCATTACATTGTGGCAGCCAGTTGTTTTACCTCTTGAATGACCCGTCTGGATATTTGTTTCCTGCTTTGTACTTGGAGAGTTTATTATATTGTGAACCTTGATCTAGATGGCAATGTCTTTGAAAATTAATATTGTATAGAAGTAATGCATAGGCTTTCCTTTCTCCCTTTCCTATTTGCGTCTGAATGGTCGTGCGTTGTGAAAAGTGTTTGGCACCACTTAGAATTTGTAAACAATAGTGTTAAGAGCCAGTGTCAGTTGGAGATTGGCGCGGACATAATGGTTGATGGCACAATGAATGTATCACTTGTCTGATTTTTTTTATAGTGACTTTCAGTCTTCATCCCCTTGAGAGCTAGTATGAACCACAGTTACCTTCTGTTGCTCTGTGTGTGTTGTCCATGCCAGTCACAGAGCTGCAGGGGAGCAGACCAAGTTGGAATAATTAGATTGAGGAGTGAATGTCACACTTCTAATTTCATTCTCTTTTCAAGGGATTACCAGTGTCCATTTAATAAAATGAGATTAACCCTCTGGAGCAGGAGTATTTGAAAGCTGTCAGTCAGTATAATCTTGACAGCTCAAAAGAAGTGGAATTCTCAGCACTCTTAGAAACAGTGTCATGTTTTGTTGGCGGAAAGACTTTTTTTACTGCACAGAGATATGTGTTTGTGTGAGTACACGTGTATATGTCATTAAAGGTAGATGGACACGAAGTGTATTTGAAAGAGAAGTTTTATGAACTTATCCATACTACATAAAAATAATAATGTAGAAATAATACTATATAATTTCGTTTTGAGTTCCCAGATAGCAGTGATAAAATACTTAAGAAATTATGAGACCAAAATTAAAAAATTAAAGAGATATTTATAGAGCAACTGTTGATGTGTCTTTTCTTGAATGTTTTAGAAAACCTCGGATCAATTCTCAGCTGGTGGCACAACAAGTGGCACAACAGTATGCCACTCCACCACCCCCTAAAAAGGAGAAGAAGGAGAAAGTTGAAAAGCAAGACAAAGAGAAACCTGAGAAAGATAAGGAAATTAGTCCTAGTGTTACCAAGAAAAATACCAACAAGAAAACAAAGTAAGTTCCTGGATCACTCAGTAACAGGATATTATTTTGCAAGTGAATCAAATACATCTTTTAAATGCCTCTTTTTGTATCCTCCCCTTTTAGACCAAAGTCTGATATTCTGAAAGATCCTCCTAGCGAAGCAAACAGTATACAGTCTGCAAATGCTACAACAAAGACCAGTGAAACGAATCACACCTCAAGGTAATTGAGACTAGAAGGCAAGACTGAATTGCTGCTCTGATGGGCTTAGTCATAATCAAGTACCCAAGGTGGTTTTGTCCTTCTGGGTTTGTAGGCTGAGAAGGGGTGGAGTGAAGAGCTAGGTGTGGGATTGTTAACTTTTAAAGTATATGTGTGTGTATATATGTGAGCTACTTTTATATCACTGCGGCCAGCACAGGAGAGAGAGAAATTGATGATAATTTTGCAGGGTGCCAAAGCTTTACTAACTGCTGGTGGTTTCTATTGTTGCCGAGGTTAATCAGCAGATTTTGTAGTAAGCTCTGGTATGTGGGGTAGCAGTTTAGATTCATTGCCAGAGGGTCATGAAGTCTATGTGTGTGTTGATGACGTTCTGCCAAGAGTCGTTTTGAATCCCTGGCTTATTCAATAGGCTGTTCCCCTGTGATGTTGCTTTCAGGCCCCGGCTGAAAAACGTGGACAGGAGCACCGCACAGCAGTTGGCAGTAACTGTGGGCAACGTCACCGTCATTATCACGGACTTTAAGGAAAAGACTCGCTCCTCCTCGACATCCTCATCCACAGTGACCTCCAGTGCAGGGTCAGAACAGCAGAACCAGAGCAGCTCGGGATCGGAGAGCACAGACAAGGGCTCCTCCCGTTCCTCCACGCCAAAGGGCGACATGTCAGCAGTAAATGATGAATCTTTCTGAAATTGCACATGGAATTGTGAAAACTATGAATCAGGGTATGAAATTCAAATCCTCCACCTGCCCATGCTGCTTGCACCCCTGGAGAATCTTCTGTGGACATCGACCTCTTAGTGATGCTGCCAGGATGATTTCTGCTTGCCATGGGCATCTGGCCACCAAGGAATTTCGCACCCTGACGATTACTCTTGACACTTTTATGTATTCCATTGTTTTATATGATTTTCCTAACAATCATTTATAATTGGATGTGCTCCTGAATCTACTTTTTATAAAAAAAAAAAAAAATCTGCTGTGCACAATTTTCCATGTACATTACAACTGGTTTTTTGTTTTTGTTTTGTTGGGGGGTGGGCTGGGAGGGGGAGGGAACTTTTATTTATTGTGTTCACAAACTCCATCCTTTCAGCATATCCTTTTAAGTTTAGTTCTTTCTTCCAGTTATACTATGTACTATCAGTTTTGATATAACTATATATATATAAATATAAAATTATATATAAAGGGTTATTTGAAACCAATCCATGGCAACGCTGGTGCTTGATACACTGTGAAGTGAATACAACATTGAACAGTTACAGATCTGGGACAGTCCCTTCTATGAAAGAGCTGAAATTAAATTAAAATCAGTCTTACATGAAGTATGTTCCAACCCACGTGGGAACTTGAGTCTCTCATCTGTCTAAAGAGTACTGGACGATATAAAAATATATATTTTTTAACAATGTGATCTCAAATTTAAAGACTGCTCCAGATAGCCTGCATTTGCAATGGAATGAACTGACAAATCACAAGTGGTTTAGTTGGGAGAGCTTTGATGGTTCAAAATAACTAAACTAGCTCCAGAATGCCAAGTATTCGTGTAAATTACGGTTACATGTTAACATTGCTGTTCTTACGTAAGCACTCATGAAAATATGGTATTCTGTAGCTTGAATTCCATCCATTTTCCAGGCCTCTACTCCTGTCTGAGGTAAATCTATAAATTGTCTCTTAGTTTTAGGATTAAAACCGTCTGAACTTTTTGGTCCATACGAGAAGCAAATCCCTGTGTCCACTTGGCACGTGCCGTGGCAGGGGTGGTTTTTGTAGTTGAATCCCTCATTTCCCTCCCCACCCAGTTCAGTTGGGAGAGTTCTTTTTCTTAGAACCAAGGTTCTCAGCCACACCTCCAGTCCCCACGTGGATCTCTTCCCTGTTGGGGGACGTTTCTCAGCTCCCTGCGGTGGGAGGAACCGGGTATGGTCTGAGCTCCAGCAGCCAGAGGTGCCTGGAGAGCTCTTACTTCCTGCGAGTGTGTGAGCTTTTCTTCCTCAACGCGAAGATAGCTGGAGTAAACTCTCTTTTACAGTTTCCTCCTTTTTTTTTGTTTTTTGTCTTGCAAAAACAATAAAACAAAACCACTAATTTGACTCCACCCTTCTCATTTTTAGAATGTTTTGTTTTGTTTGGCTTTGTTTGGATTTAGGGTCTCTTCTGTTTGACTCTTAAACATTGGCATCGGCAGAATTCCTAGACTTCAGAGGCATTTCATTGACGCGTGGGAACTTGGCGTTCCCTTCCTTTATTTGATCGTACTGTAGGGACTCACGGGAGGGCAGCTGATTTGTGATGAAGCACCACGTTTTGGTGTGAGAAACCTGGCTTCCTTAAGAATAGAAGTATCTTCTGTGTGTGGAGGCAACGAGTAAAAAAAAAATTAACAGCTTGATTTGAGTAGCCAACAGGAAAGGTTCCTTTCACATTTACATTAAAACTATTCTGTAGTCACCAATGTACCATAATTTAAATTCTCTTCTCAAAGGTGTAGATTATAAAGCAGTGCCATTTGTTGCTGTGGTCCTATTCTCAAATGCATGGACAATGTTCCCCTCTTTTTAAAATAGTGCTTGTATTTGGGATGCAAACTATGCTTATCTTTTTGAATACATTTGTAAAGTATTTATTAACGAACCAAAGGAAATCGGATGCTTTCTGTAAGCATCAGAATATATAATACATAGTGATTTGACTATGAATTTTAAATCCACATTTTAATATTAGTGGGATATTGCAAAGACATTCCTTCTAAAGTTTTAATATTCCTTTTATTAAGGGTCTCAGGGAGGGTAAATTAGTCAGCCATATTTATTTTCCAGAGATGTAAGGAATTGCTAAGTTTTTTAATTAACTTTTTAAAAAAATTTAAATGCCACCAAACTCACATGGGTTGCACTGCTTTTTGAACCAGTAAGTGTTGCTATGCACTTTGTTCAGAGACACTGTGTACTTTTTCAAAATCAGTTTCATGTAAAGTGATTGGACCCCTAGATTAGTGGAAAAAGCTGATTAACCAGCTACTCATAGGCTGCTAATTAATTCATTGCCAATGTCTTGGTTTTTCAGTTTTGCCTCCGTGAGAAATTAAAGAATAAATTAAAGAGTTGGGGAGGGTGTGAAGGAAGGAAGAATTGCTTTAGAACAGGAGAGATGAAATTGCCCTTTTGATAGAAACTGCAGCTGACCGTGGGACTTCTCAGCAACCGGGCGTTCATGGGCCGGACCTTTAGCTGCTGTTGTGTATTCTGTTGAGTAGTGAGGTGGTAGGTACTTTAGACTTAGTTTCTGAAATTGCTGGCATCCCTCAGGCATGCATTCTGGAGATGGAATTCCTGTACCTTCCTGCATTTGCAGCCTGCCCTACGATTAGTAGGCAGCGCGTAAAAACACTAGTGTAGATTATAAAGATGTATGTTAAAAGAGGACCAGAAATACTTGGTATTCAGTGGCACCATAAGCAGGTTATAAAAACAAAACAAAAAAACAAAAGCACAGTGTTACGCTTGCAAGTTTCCATTTGTTTTAATACCACACGATCTTTCACACCCGTGCGTGCGCACACACAGAGCTTACCTGACTTGCTCTGCTTGAGTCATGCAGTTAAAAAAAAAAGTTAAAGATGTCTTGACACCCACAAAATATTTTAATCAAAACCTTTCAGTTTCAATCTGGATATTTAGAAACATTGGCAGAAGCTTCTGTGAGTTTAGTTCCACTAAGATGTTTCACCTGCCTTATCAAGACCATTCTCAGTCTACTTTTTTAAGCTACCATATCTTAAATTATTGAAAATTTATTAATTGCTGAATATATAATAACCTTTGCTTGTATGTAACCGAAAATGGTTTAAGAGCCAACATTTAGAGTATGACAATGGAGCTGAACAGTTTTTAATGCGCAAGCAGTTCTGTTCTTGTGTATGACTTGTAACCTTAATTTACTGTGTAAAGATGGTTACATTATTTCCTTAGCTTTGTTTGTTGGAGACAAATAGAGAATGCTTGTTAAGTATGTCAAAACATAATCTTGTGAATTTTTGTTAATGTATTATACGAGCTATATTTTTCATTTGCCCAGAAAGACAGCTTGTATAACGCTTTGGGAAGTTCCTGCTCTGTGATGTCTTTAGAGCTGACAGTCTGTTAGGTTTGGTTTTTCTTCATGCTAAAGTGTCCGTTGGTGGTTTTGTGAACTGGTCAGAAATTCACAGGTCTTAAATGTTTTGGGGAAATTTATATTGGACACTGCTCTTTGTCTAGCAAATAAAAGATGTTAATATATTCCTGTTACTGGCATGTGCACGACTATGTTATTAGAAGCCACTTTATCATTTTCCTGCTTTAAATAGAAATGTCTATTTATGAATTCTGCTTGTAGTTTTTTCACAAATAAAATAGTAAAATTTACATTGAAATCTTTATTTTTGTCTGTGTAGATTTTAACCCTCAGGGAAGTTATTACTTTTGTACCCAGATTTTTAACTTGTGGAGTGTTTCCAGTGTGACTAGGAGTGTAAGTAAGTCCTTGAGTTGTTCATCAGAAGCTGAAGTTGATGCGTGTGCCTTACTACATGGCTCAGAGCTGCAGTAGGAACTGTAATTAAACAAAAGAAGGGCGGAATCTTGGAAGAAAACGAACCAGTGTCTCCAAGCGCATCCTTTGAGATAGGTTGCAATGATTTAAAGAAGGAAGTGGAGATGATGGCTAGCAATGGTTAATTCTTTGTATGATGGAAAACCGTCACAAGACCAACCGGTTCTGGCCAAATGCAGTTGGGTAAATTGTGATTCAGATGTAAATGAAACGCAATGTGAAACCTAAAAGTCACAGGAGGAAAGCTGGCTTATAGCCTCTTGCTAGGAAGCCTGCTGCTGAGGTGACAGCAGCCACTAACCTTCCAAAGAATATGGAAACCACTCAAAGATGACTCTTTGTCCTGGCTCTGCACTTGAACTAGTACTGAGAAGAAGACAGTATGAATGGTGCAGGTCCGTAACTTGAAAGTGGATTTGTCCCTGGTCAAAGAAAACTTGGCAAACGCTGTTTTCCTTTGTCTTTGTTTTCTGTACTGAGTCTTAAGCTAAGTCTGGCTCCTGCAAAGTCTTGGAAAGGATCTCGAAGGGTTAAAGGGCAGGGATCAGAGGGTGTCTCTGATGTTTCCTGGGCCTCATTGTGGATGCAGACAGGCGATCAGCTCTAACCGCTGCCCATCAGCATGCTTTGGCACCTGAGGGGTCCTTTATGAGGGTCCCCACTGCTGGTGGTGCTGGTACCATCCTTTGGAGAGGATGGAAGCTGCCCTCCACCGTAGGTGTGGACAAGCAGCGAGAGGCGGCCCCTGCAGTGAAAGTGCAAGGAGCTCTTCTAGGGAGGGTGGATTCTTTCCAGTTGAGAAGGGAGGCGACAACTAAGCCCCAGCGGTGACACCATCATGGTAAGAAGCTCTTGCTGAATTAATCTTGTCTGGGGTAGGATGATGTTTTAAACTGGAAAGTGCCCAGGCTTATTGGTCATCTTGTGAGCTGGAAACCACCCAGCCTCTGCCTGGGCCAGGGAAGAGAAGATGAGGGATGTCGGGGAGGTCCTTGGTCTGTCTCATCCTTCACCTCCCACCAGTTCTGAAACTGAAATCATAGCAAGGGAAGGTTCAGAGCCATCCTTGTGTTAGGATTAAAAACTCTTGATCAAGGTCTTGTTTGCCAATCATCAAAAGAAGCCAGGTTCTGAACTGGCTGCCATTAATGGCGTTTGTCAGGAAAGTACTATCTTTCAGCAGCCTGGGCTCTGTCAAGTCCCATAGAAATGGACCACTGAATACTGCAGGGAAGGCTCTGATTTTTCTAGAAAAGATCATAGGACATGTCTGGAAAGATGGGGAGGGGCTTGGATCTGGACAGACACTGGAGTGGAAGTAGATAGCCAGGTGTTAATCTTCTGCCTGGTCAGCCTGCCTTCTTTCTGGAAAGGCATTAACCACGAGGCTGGGGGGGCGGGGGGGGCAGTTCCCTGTAAGGCCTCCAGTGACCAGGCATTTCTGTAGTCCCAACTATGAGTCCAGAGCTGTGCAAAGAAACAGCAAAACAGGATGAATATGTGGAGAGGAGAGCATAGACTGCAATTGGCCCGCTGCTGCAGGTGCCTTTGACCCACACCTGGCAAATAAGTGACACCACCCACAGTGGTGGTCTTCCCACCTTGAGCTTGTGCCAGACATGACTAATCAATCACAGTACTCTTTCGGATGAATTCACTCAGAATCCTCAACACGGCCGTAGGGGCATCACGACCCCATGCTCCTGTGAGGTAAAATTCACTGGCCTGGATAAAACCCACCCAAAGCAATTGGGGAATCCTACAAGGCAGTTTTTAATCAACTCTTCAATTATGGGGCACTCCCATAGTAATTCCGAGAGGAAGACCAGCTTGGAGGCATCAGGAAAGGAGAGAACTAAAGATCCAACACCCAACTCTTCAAAAGGCTCAGCTCCTTGTTCAACACAGGACCGCAGGAGGAGCCGGTGTGAAGCGCTGTGGCTTTAAATGCCAGCCTCACAGGCCTGCCAGCCACGATGGGTGTTGCCATGTAGGCCAGATGGGGACCTGCCCAGGCTGTTGCACCGGTTTTGTCAACCTTAGGGACTCTCGAATAACAGGGCAGAACACCAAACGGATGTGATTCCTGGAAACGACAGAATATATCTTTGGAGTCAGAACTGGACGAGACTCCCACCTCCACCTACTGGGTGACCTTGGGTGAGTTGGCCTCCCCAGGCTGCTCTGCCTCCTCTCGGACTGCTGCCCGGCTCTCTGCCGAGGCGCCGGGGCCCGTGCTCCAGTGGTTGCTTGTGTTTTGCTGTGTTTTTAACATCAGGCAGCAAAAAGTTTTTCTGAACATTCATTCTAATGCTTCACTGATGTCAACACCAGGAACGAATGAGAAGGGTTTGTTTTGTGCTTGTTTTACCTTGTTTTTACATTCTTATTTATTTATTTTCCTGGCCCAGAGGAAGGAGCCGTTGGTTAAGGCCACATGTAAATAGTCAGTGGATTTTTAACAGCTGCTCTGTGTTTCTGTGTCTACAAACGGTGTTACAAGTAATACGGCTTTCCTTCATTAAAAGATTGCTTTTGTTTACATGATGATCACTGCCCTGTTATTATTAAAAAAGAAAAAGGTTTGGGCCGGCCCAATGGCAAAGCAGTTAAGTTCGCACGTTCTGCTTCGGCGGCCTGGCGTTCGCCGGTTCGGATCCTGGGTGCGGACTTGGCACCGCTTGGCAAGCCATGCTGTGCTAGGCGTCCCACGTATAAAGTAGAGGAAGATGGGCACGGATGTCCGCTCAGAGCCAATCTTCCTCAGCAAAAAGAGGAGGATTTGTGGCAGATGTTAGCTCAGGGCTAATCTTCCTCGGAAAAAAAAATGTTAGAGTCAGAGAATTAGCTGCAGGGCGCCTGGCAACACCGCACAGTAGAAGCTTAGTAAGTCTTAGTTGCTGGGTTACATATATGTACATACACATGTATATATACACATATGTAGTTATTAATTGAGAATGAGATTTTCGCACTCAGGCACAGATGTCACAAGCTCCTAGCACAGAGAAGTTTGAGCTACAAACCACTACATCAGCCACAAATAATGCTCAGGGAGAGTGAATTCTAGATGAGAACCGTGGTTCCAGCCTGAGTAATTCAGCCGTCACGGCAGCCCAGAATGGGGAGAGCTCCGTGCACAGGAGCAAGGTAGACGGATAAATGGTGTTCATTGCCTCTCTGCAGCTAAAGGAATTTGTACCTGTTTGGAGGAGTGTATAGTAGAGTTATCTCACTGGCCAGAGTTCCAACAGTCTGCCAGAGTGGAAACCGCGAATTTGAGGCATTCCCGAGAGGCAAGACCCTCTCATAAATTCTACTGTAGAGTTGCAGGCGGCTCTTGCTTGCAGCGCTCATCCTGACAATGCCCACGAAGACAGCAAACAAATCGGGTCATCAGAGGGAGAATTGCAAGCGCCTCCTATTCATCTCGGAACAATCAGCAGCCGCCAGTGCTCTTCATCATGTCGCAGTGGACAGATGGGCCAGCTCGCCTGTGCGGCCACCAAGAGATGGGGACCTCTTTGGTGGCCTGCTGAGCAGAGGCGGGACCTCCAACACCCGGCCGGACTCCCCGCTCTTCTGTAGAAGCCGATGAATCCAAAAAGTGGACAATTTTACCCAGGGGTGACAGTGACCTGGGAATGGAGACACGTGTAAGTGGGGGTAGGGTGTCCTGACAGTTCACACTAGGACGTTTTTTATGTTCCCAGCCCTGTGACAGTTCCTCATTTCATTCTGACTCTGGAAACCAGTTCTACTCAACACAGACGGGCCTCGTCATAGCAAAATTTAAGTAGCAAGAACATCACATTTTGTTGGCGCTGTTTTAAGTGCGGATGTGGATTAACTCACTTAATCCTCACAGTAACACCGCTCAGTACAGGGGTGGGTAAACTAAACGCGCTGGCGGATCCTACCCCCGCTGCCTGTTTCTGTACAGCTCATGAGCCAAGAATGGTTTCTACATCTTTAATGGTTGAAACAAAATTTTAAAGAATATTATTTGTGACGTGAAAATTGCAGGAAATTCAAATTTCAGTGTCTATGAATAAAGTTTTATTGGCGCACAGCCATGCCCATTTGTTCGTGTTTTGTCTGTGGCTTCTTTCCCACTGCAACGGCAGGAGGGAGTTGTTGCAACAGGGACCGTGTGGCCCCCGGAGCCTAAGGTATTGACTATCTGGTCTCTTACAGAAAAAGTGTGCTGACCCTGGAATGCACTCCCATCTGTCACATTCAATGTGACGCTGACACTGACGCTGACGGCCCTCAGTGATGTGGAGAACAGCTCCTGGCAGAGTCAGTGTGCACCCAATAAACAGCTGTGGAATGAAGGAATCCCTGACTCCCTGTTTTACAAAGGAGGAAACTCCAGTGCAGAGAGGTTAAGGAGTTGCCCAAGGTCACCCAGCTAATAAGTGGAGGAATCCATGCTGCCTAATCCAGTGTCCTGGCTTTCAGTTTTTGAGAGGCTGAATGCCCAGCTGGCCCCAAAGGATGTTTCCTGGAACGCCAGTTCGGCCAGATGCCTGGCTGAGACCAAATAAATTTTGTAAATACTGTTTAATATAGAAGCCTTCTTGGAGTTTCACAGTGATTATTAGCAGCATATCAAAAGCTCTGAGAAGTCCTGCAGGGAAGAAACCCATTTAACTTTCTTTAATATGGTGTTTTAAAAACTTATTTGACCAAATTTCCACCCACTAACATAACTCTTGGGGGAAACGTTTGGGAAAAGACTTGCAGTTAAGAGATAATAGGTACCATGCATCAATGTGACCTTGAGGAAATTCTTGAGCCCCTCTCAACCTCACTTTCGTTCTGCGTAGAATGGTAAGGTGTTGTAAGAATTCCGTGAGCTGATGAATCCTGGCTCCTAGGAGATGCTCATAAACTGCTAGTTCCCTTCCCCACCCTGGTGCCTCGGGTGTCCGGCACACCGCCCTGGGGAACTCAGGCGTCCTGCATGCCCCCTCCCCCACCACAGAGGCCACATTTGAAAACCACGGTAGCTTTGTGAAAGGATAGCTCATTTCCCCTTTGGGTGCCTATTAGTTACAGAGACAGGACCATTCAGAGCTGGAAAGCAGAATCCCCATGGCAGAAGAGCGAAGGTCTGGCATCCGAACAGCAGACAGGAAAATACTCCTGGAGCATCTGTGTGCCAACAGCGTGGCTGTGGCTCGGCGGCGCCCGGGCAAGGAGCCGCCTCCCGCTGTGTGCGTTTCTCCTCCGTCGATTTCTGGGAGAGATCTGACAGTGCGCCCTGGCTGGCAGCGGCATCGCGAATCCACTCTCATCTTAGTCACGCTCCTGCTTAAGTGAGTCGTTCTTGACTCCCTGGACGCCAGAAGCCTTTCTTCCTGACAGCAGGTGAGGCACTGGCAGCCTCTGGACATGACCATCCGCTTCAGCGCCTGTGACAGTCCCCAGCACCTGTGACAGTCCCCAGCGCCCCACCACCCAAGCGTCGGAAGATTTTGCTGGAGTCCGCTGCCCGAAGGAGGTGTGTCGGGGCCTGGGAGCCCGGTGGGGAGCCTCGCTCCTCCCGAGCTGGGTGATCCCGTCGTCGGAGCCTGGCTGGGAAAGGCTGGCACCCCCTGGAGCAGGAGAGGGGAGGCGCCCGCCACCTGGCACATGGGAGGAGCTAAATACACAATGTCATTCCCAGAAGCACAGAACTGGGTGAAGTACTACTTCGACATGGATTTTAGAAATAAAACACAAGACCTGAAATCTCACATTCTCAGTACACTCTTCTGCTTCGGTGAGAGCTTCAGTTGAAAAGTTTGAGAAAGCCTGTGACTTTCCTGCCCCCACCCGCTGGGAGCCTAGTGTGGGGAGGGTGTGGGGGAGGGGTTGAACATATATTTGACAAGGCCTGGGTTCCGAGGCCCTACTCTGTGCATTTCCTGTCTCTAGCAGACAGCTGACAGATAGAGCCAGCTGCCCTGGCACACATCCTCCTGAAGGCCTCTTAAAAACATGGGAATCGGGGCCAGCCGGTGGTGCACCGGTTAAGTTCCAGCACTCTGCTTTGGCGGCCCGGGGTTCCCAGATTCGGATCCCGAGCATGGACCTAGCACCTCTAGCCAAGCCATGCTGTGGCAGGCGTCCCACATATAAGGTAGAGGAAGATGGGTACAGGTGTTAGCTCAGGGCCACTCTTCCTCAACAAAGAAGAGGAGGATTGGCTGTGGATGTTCTGCAGGCCAAGAAGGATGCAGAGAATTTTGGTATGGCTCTCGCTTCTCTTCCTCTAAATGACTTCCTCCCTGAAAAAGAAGGGCTCTATATTGTGCAGAGAATGACATGGCCCCACGAGCTCATGTGGAGCTGCTGGGCAGCTTCAAACTGAAGAAATCCCCACCTGAAATCAGTCAGCTCAGGCTGTGTTTTGCTACTGTAACAAATGACCACAAACCTCCAAAGCTTACAACCACAAAGGCTGGTTTCTCACCCACGCTGCAAGGGCCCTACAGCTCTGCTTCACATCGTCTTTACCCTGGAACCCAGGCTGATGCGGCCGCCCCTCTCAGGGATATTGTTGTCAGTCCTGAGGCAGAAGGGAGAGCAGACCATGCTCCGTCTCTTCAAGCCTCTGCTTAGAGGTGACACACGTCACTTCTGCTCACCTTTTATCACCTGAAGAATCACACGATCACACAGGATAGGGATGCATAATTGTCCCACAGGATGGGTGCCACATGGAGTGGCAGCAAATATTTCCAGCATTAATCAGTCTACCAAACCAATTTATTAGAATATAAGAATATAAACAGAAATTGACCAAGAACTGGAAAGAACTCAATCTAACCTGGCTTCCTGCATCCTACTCCCTTCAGCCCTCCATCTCCAAGGAGAGACTCTGAACAGGAAAACCTGGCTCTCCGTCCTGGCTGCATTGTGACAACTGGAAGGAAAGTGAAGCCAGCTTGAGGCACTGGGCACTCTGGGCAAGTGGGGCTGAAGACTAAGACTAACACAGCTTTCCGTACCCAGTCACCTTTCTGCTTCTCGTCAGACTCCTTAAAGTGAAAATTGAGAAATGGTACTAAAGTTGGGGAGTTTTGTGGTCTGAAGTGTTGGGTAGGGGAAGAGATGAAGTTTCAGTTACACATTTAATTGCTTCTGCTCTGAAAGGCCTCTGTGTGAGTCTGGTCCATCTCTGTACCCTTGACAGTGTCTCCTGTGGTGACCCAAAAGCAGGACTCATTTAACAAATGTCCATATGGAATTTTATGATTCTTATGGAAGTTTATGATTACTTTTTCCTTTCCTGCACGATCTTTTGTTTTTCTGGAGGTGATAATTATTTTTGTTGTTTGTTTAGTTTTCTATGCGTTTCTCACCCAATTCTTTATGCTCTTAATCCTGGCCTTTATATCAGGATGCTGTAACACACAGCAGATGCTCCCTGGATACAGCCTACTCAACATGCCCATGATATAAAGAATCTCCTAGACCAACAAGGCATGTTGTCTTATGCATTGAATTGTGTTCCCCCAAATATGTATGTTGAAGCCCTAACTCCCAGTGTGACTCTATTTGGAGATAGCGCTTTGAAAGCAATAATTAAGGTTAAATTAGGTCATATAGATGGGGTCCCTTAGGGGACTTATATTCTTATAAGAAGAGTCAGAGACACCAGAGATCTCTCTCTCACTCCACACAGAGGAGAGGCCATGTGACAACACAGCAAGAAGGCAGAGGAGAGAGGCTTTACGAGAGACCAACCCTGCCTGTACTCGATCGTAGACTTCCGGTTTCCAGAATTACAAAAAAACGATATCTGTTGTTTAAGCCCCCCAACCTATGGTATTTTGTTGCGCAGCCCTAGCTGACTAAGACATTAAGAGAAACAGCAGCCCCAACTTCCTGCTTCCCCTCCCTTCCATTTCACCTTCTTCAGAGGAAGCCTTTCTTTCTTTCCTTATCACTATTTCTTTCATGCGTCCTTCCACCTCTCCTAAGAATCACACCCGGTGCTCCTTCTTGTGTTTTCCGTCTTAGGTGTCATCTCTTGACTTTCGCTGTGGAAGATGAGATTTTAGCTCTCTTTCCTTGTACAGATTCCCACCCCACAAATGTAGACTTTTCCCTCACCCCATGCCCAACTCTCTGTATGATTTTAAGGAATTTGGTCAGATTGATATTCATATTTGACTATGTAAGTGTATATCACAGTGGAGTCTATGATTACTTTTTTCCTTTCCTGCATGATCTTTCGTTTTTCTGGAGTTGATAATTATTTTTGTTGTTTGTTTAGTTTTCTATGCGTTTCTCACCAATTCGGACAGAAACACACACAGGCTTAGCCAGGGCTCTGGTCAGACAAAGCATTTCGCTCAGAGGTATTAACCCAAGGGCTATAAATGAAAGGGCTGTTGAGAGAGGAGTGGACAAGGATGGAGAGGCACCCCGAGGCTTTAGCAATGGTGGGAAGCCGTGACCAGTGCCAGGCCTGAAGGGGAGAGGAGGAAATAGGGTTCCTGGATCCCAGGAGATTTGGAGCTGTGGAGGAGGCGCTCCCTGCAGGATTTGTTGTCAGGGAGGGATAATGTGGCTGCTACCAATATGGTGGCATCAAAGCAGGCAGGAAGGAGCATGAAATACACTTGACCTCTCTCTCCTCATCCCCTTTCATCTCCTGCCAGCACTTCCCATTAGCCAAACCCAACAGGAAGCCAAGGATGAGGGAGCCCAGAGTTGTAATCCACAGGGACAGCCTCCTGGAGGCTGCAGGTCAGAGAAGGGGAGGAAATGCATAGGGGGGTGAGCCAAAATGGAGACTAACTGGCACGTTCTCACTGACCTGTCATCTGATTTCTTTTCAATAGATTCCTTGGCTTCAGGTGTCCTAGTAGTTTCAGCTTCTCGGAGACATCGCTCCTACAGTCTCCTGCCCTGCCCCCATCCAGGCTGGGGCACAGATCTCCCTTGACCATCATCCTGGAGTGCACTTCCTTCTCTTCTGCATTGTATCTCCTATTTCCTGTTGTCCCGGTCTTCCTCTTTCTTGCTTTGCTCCCTCATTTTGATGGAGCTCATCCTCCAGTAGCTTCCTGAGAAAGCATGTGTGTGTGGCAGGTATGTTCTTTGAGACCTTTCAAGACCAATAACATCGTTCTTCTTCCTTCCCGCTTGCCTGGCACAATCCCCTGGTTGGAAGTCTTTCCCTTCCTCACAGCTGGTGATGCTGCTCAGAAGCCTCAATCCTTCTGGCTCCTGATCCTGTGCAGGGGACCGGTTTTTTCTCCCTGGTCATTTAAGGAAAGTTTTCTGTGTCTCCAGTGCACTGATATTTCATGACTATGCTCTTTGGTGTGGGTCTCTTTTCACCATTGTGCCAAACGCCCAGGGGGCCCTTTCGACCCCAAAATTCAAGTCAGTTCAAGTGTTGGGAGGTTTCCTTGAACTGTTTCACGGATGATTGCCTTGCATTTTCTCTACTTTTTCTTTCTGGAATTCCTGTTGTTCAGATATTGTACTTCCTCTGATTTTCTGGTGATTTCTCTTTTGTGTTCTATCTTTTTACATTTTTGTTCTTCCTGGAAGAAAGCGTCCTCATGCTATGTGTTGAATTGTGTCCCCCATCAAAAGATGTCCAAGTCCTAACCCCTTGTGTCTGTGAACGTGACCTTGTTTGGAAAGTGGGTCTTTGCAGAGGATCAAGTTAAGATGAGGTCAGTAAGATGGGCCCTAATCCAGTACGATTGGTGTCCTTACAGAAGGGGAAATTTGGGTGCACACAGGGAGACGGCCTTCTGGAAAGGAAGGTGGAGTTGGAATGAGGCTTCCACAAGCCAAGGAATGCCAAAGGAATTGCCAGCAACCACCAGAAGCCAGGAGAAAGGCAAGGAACAGACTCTCCCTCACAGCCTCAGAAAGAACCAACCATGCTGACACCTTGATCTCAGACTTTCAGCCTCCAGAACTGTGAGACAGTAAATACCTGTTGCTTTACACCTCCCAGCGTGCCGTAATTTGTGACAGCAGCCTAGGAAACTATTCTGCCTCATCTTCGTCTTCCAGTTCTTCTGTTAAGTTCTTCGTTTCTTCTATCATGTTGCCAATTTCCCAGAGCCATTTTATTTTGTTTTCTGTGCATTTCCTTTTTGTCACATCCTCTTTTTGTTTCACGCCTGTGGTATATCCTCCCATCTCTTTGAGAAAATTAATGGTGATTTAAAGCTTCCTTTCCGCAGACTAGTCTCCGTGGTAGTTAAGTTCCTTGTTTTATGTCCTGTTAAAGGCTTTTCTCAAGTGTCTCTAAATCTCCTATTTTAGATGGGAGGGCTAGAAAGCTGAAAACACTATCCAAGAGTAGAGCTTGTTAAATGTAGGGGCACGTGGGGGGCTCTTTTTTGAGGAACCGCAAATGTCAGTGTCCTTAGGACTTGCCACCTCGGGCTCATCAGACCCCCCCAAATTCCTGCTTAGAGGCGGAGCCTCCCGGGTGCAGTCTGGGACCTCGGCCTTCATCACACACAGTCACACATAGTCAGCCTCCCCCTCCCCAGTGAATTGACCTCCATTCCAGAAGGGAACGGGGAGGGCCGGGCACCCTGCGTCTTGGAGGGAGAGGTGGGCCAAGGGAGCAGATCTGGGGAACCACTTAGCTCGTTAACAGCTTATAACTGATCCTCCTTGTTCAGTGCTCCCCACTCTGCACCTCCATTCCAGAATTACGTGAGCAAGTTCCTGACCTTTTGGAGGATTTGGTTGGTTCCTGGTAAGTGCAACTTGGATTAAGATTTGGCTTTCTTAAGGCAGTGGCTGCCTACCCATTTGCTTCCCAGCTTTAACTATTTCCTTGTTGATGTCTCCTCTCCATTTTCCGAGACCTGTATTTTTTTTTGCTAAAAATGAAAACAACCCAAGAGGGAACAAAGTATGTGTGTTCAGTGCTCTGTCTTGATCTGATCTCCAGGTCTTTTTTTAAAACTAGCTTTCACCTTCATGATAAAGACACTCAACAAGCTAGGAATGGAAGAGAACTTCCCCAGCCTGATAAAGGGCGTCTATGAAAAGCCCGCATCGTACTGCAGGGTGAAAGACTCAAGACTTTCCCCCTTAGACCAGGAGCCAGACAAAGATGTCTGCTCTTACCACTTCTATTCTACACTGGACTGGAATTTCTCGCTGGGGCAATCAGGCAAGAAAATGAAATAAAGGCATCCAAGTTGAACAGGAAGAAGTAAATTTATCTTATTTGCAGATAACATGATCTTGAATCTAGGAAATCCTAAGGAATCCACTAAGAAGCTATTACAGCTAATGAACAAGTTCAGCAAGACTGAAGGATAAAAGATCAACATACAAAAACCAGTTGTATTTCTATACACTAGCAATGAACAATCTGAAAATGAAATTAAGAAAACAATTCCATTTTACAAAGCATCAAAAAGAATAAATACATAGGAATAAGTTTCACAAAAGAAGTGCAAAACCTATACTCTGAAAACTGTAAAATGTTGTTGAAAGAGACAAAGGAAGATCAAAATAAAGGGAAAGACACACCATGTTCACTGATCAGAAGATTTAATCTCGTTAAGATGACAATACTCCCCCATGATCTACAGACGCGATGTGGTCTCCATCAGAATCCCAGTTGGCTTCTGTGCAGAAATTGACAAGGTGACCCTAAACTTCATATGGAAATGCAAAGGACCCAGAATAGCCAAAACAATCTTTTAAAAAAGAGCAAAATTAAAGGACTCCTCCTTCCAAAACTTACTACAAAGCAACAGTAATCAAGATGGTGTGGTACTGGCATGAGGATGGACATACAGATCAGTGGAGTAGAATCGAGAGTCCAGAAATAAACTCTCACATTTTCAGTCAAATGATTTTTGACGAGGATGCCAAAACAATTCAATGGGGAAAAAATAGTCTTTTTGACAAATTCTGCTGGGATAACTGGATATCCACATGCAAAAGAATGAAGCTGGACCTCCTACCTCACACCGTATATAAAATTAAATTAAATGAATCAAAGACCGAAATGTAAGAGCAAAAACTATAAAACTCTTAGAAGAAAACATAGGGGTAAATCTTCATGATCTTGGATTAGGCAACAGTTTCTTATATATGACACCGAAAGCACACGTAACCAAAGAAACATTGATAAATTGGACTTCATACAAATTAAAAACTTTCATGCTTTGAAGGACACCATCAAGAAAGTGAAAAGAAAACCCACAGAATTGGAGAAAATATTTTCAAATAATGTATCTGATCAAAGACTTCTGTATAGCATATATAAAGA
The DNA here is from genome assembly GCF_021613505.1 of Equus quagga. Classification (NCBI taxonomy): domain Eukaryota; kingdom Metazoa; phylum Chordata; class Mammalia; order Perissodactyla; family Equidae; genus Equus; species Equus quagga. The sequence continues at coordinate 116,867,404 of NC_060267.1, forward strand.
TTTTTTACCACTTAATAATAAAAATACAATGCAATTAAAAATTGAGCAAGGATCTGAATAGGTGCTTTTCCAAAAAACATATTCAATTGGCCAATAAGCACATGCAAAGATGCTCAATGTCATTAACCATCAAGGCATGCAGATCAGAACCACAATGAGATACACTTCACACCCATTAGGATGCCTGTAATCAAAAAGACAAATAATAGTAAGTACTGGTGAGGATGTGGAGAAACTGGAACCCTCATCCATTGCTGGTGAGAATCTAAAATGGCGCAGCCAACTTTGGAAAATAGTCTGGCAGTTCCTCAAAAGGTTAAACATAGAGTTACCTTATAACACAGCAATTCCTGGGCTCAAACCAAAGAAAGGAAAACATAAAAACATGAACACAAATATTCATAGCAGCATTATTCACCATAGCGGAAAAGTGAAAACAACCCAAATATCCATCAACCCATGAGTGGATAAATAAAAACAGTCTACCCATACAGTTTCCAGTGCTGTCAATAAAAAGAAAAAGAGAACTGGCACATGCTGCAACTTGGATGCATCCTGAAAACATCGTTCTAAGTAAAAGACGCCGGACACAGAAGCTCATATACAGTATGAGTCTATTGATGTGAAATGTCAAGAATTGGTAAATTGATGGAGACAGAGAGTAGGTTAGTATGGCCGAGGGCTGAGAAGAGGGTTGGAGAGAAATTGGGAGTGACCTTGAGAGGGGACAGGGTTTCTTCCTGAAGTGATGAAAATGTTCTGAAATTGACTTTGGTGATGCTTGCACAGCTCTCTGAATATGCTAAAAACCATCGAATTGTACCAATTAAATGGTTGAATGGTACGGTATGTGAATTATATATAAATAAATCTGTTGTTTAAAAAAACTGATTTTAACTGAACTGGCTTCCGCATTTCTACCACAACCCTTTATGTCGATTTTGGAAATAGCTGGGCTCTGTATTACATATCCACATGACACCATGGATTTGGATGGAGGAAGTCAGCATCATGGACAGTGGGTGAGGCAGACCTGAGGAGACCCTGTGACACCTGCCACTTATTAGCTATAGAGTCTTGGACGAGTGACTTAACCTCTTTGTGTTTCAGTTTCATAGTTTGTGCAATAAGATTAATAATAGAACCATATTATTATAGAGATTTTATGTTCATAGGCAGAGCCCTGTTAAATGGACTATAGAGAACACTAAGATGCTTTCTGCCTGTCCTCTCCCCAGGAAGAGTGTATTGGAGGGATGTATTAAGTAGCAATCCTTTGGTTGCAAGAGACAGGAAAACAAAGCAGCTTGAGCAAACAAAGGGAATGAATTCACTTGTGTTACTGGGAAATCCAAGCGTAGCTTCAGGCATGGCTGGATCCAGGGGTTTATTCAATGTCATCCCTCCCTCTTTCCCTAGCTCACTCCATGGAGTGGTTTAGAGTAAAGTCTCTGGGGGCAGGCCTGGTGTTGGAGCGGTTAAGCTTGCATGTTCCGCTTCTTGGCAGCCTCGGGTTCACTGATTCAGATCCCAGGTGCGGACATGGCACCACTTGGCATGCCATACTGTGGTAGGCATGCCACATATAAAGTAGAGGAAGATGGGCACGGATGTTAGCTCAGGGCCAGGCTTCCTCAGCAAAGAGATTAGCTCAGGGCTAATCTATCTTCCTCAAAAAAAAAAAAAAAAAAAGAGTGAAGAGTCTGGAACCAGACTGCCTGGATTTCAGTCTTGCTTGTCATGTGACCTGGGGCAAGTTACTTAACCATTCTATGCCTCAGTTTCCTCGTCTATAGAAAAAGGGAATAGTGATAAGAGTGCCGCCCTCGGAGGAGAGTTGTGGGGATTCAGTGAGGTCATATATGTAATGTGTTTAGACTAGTGCTTGGCACAGAAAATACTATATAGATATTTAACTATTATCATCATTATTATTTATTTTGTGATCCAGCTGCAGCCAGGAACACTCTAGCAGACAAGAAAGGCAGTTCCTGAAAGCCTGGGTGCATATCCCTATAGCACAGAATAAAAAAAAATTTTTAAAGAGGAGGACTGTCTTTACACACTGGCTATAAGTCCCAGAGTGTTTGGGTCATGTGCCCATCCCTGACCCAAACAGAGGGAGACAGGCCTATGACTGGCCCAGCCAGGATGCCCAGAAGCTGGGTACCAAAATGACAGCCTGGTGAGACCACATGGAGACACACGGAGTTGAAGAGGCCAGAGGAAGCAGAAAGTGGCAGGCAGACAAAAACCGGCACAGCCCCACCTGCTACTAGGAAGTTTCCAGGCATGGCTGGGGGAACTGAATTCTGGGAAGGCTGCAATGGGGCGAGCAGGAAATCTCTTTGGCACAGCTATTGCTGGGGAAGGGGCTTAGCCTTGGTGTGGGGGGCCTGCTCTGCACTGTGCCCTTCCAGTTATCTCTAGAAAAATGAGGCGTCTCAGGCTTCCTCGAGGCTAAGGAATGCCATGTGGTATGCATTACCCACCGAGTAATAGGCCATTTACCTTCCGCGAAGCCAGGAGCAAACAGCCCTAATTGGTATAGCCACTGGAATATTGTATGTCTCTCATTGTGGTCCCAGAACCTGGGACCCTCTTAACGTTTGCAACCAGGACAACACGTAGAAAAGATGGTGGTCTTCAGTCTAAATGGAAAAAGCAACAAAACCACATTTCACAGGGTTTTGGATGTTGGAAGTGGTTTCTGGTTAACCCCAGCTCCATCGGCCATCTGAGAGGACCGCTATGGCGGGGGCCAGATAGAAGGAGGGACCAATTTGGCTAAGCCAGCTCAGTCTGCATTCCCAAATATGGAGCTCAAGGACTCATCTTGGAGAAAATGAAACAGAAGCTTCCAACAAAGGGTTCTTGGAAGTCAGTCTGTAATTAACCTTTCTATGTAACATGAGATTGCTCAACTAAATGGAGGGGAAAAAATAGATTCAATTTTAATAATTAACAGATCCTTGTAAACAGCGTTTCCAGTGTTCTTTACAGAGTATTGATTATCATATTCTGAGGGCATTACTCAACAACCATGTCCAAACGGATTCAAACTCTCTCTTCTTTTTTGTTCAGGTTTTCTCCTGTAGTAGACAAACAGGCTGGGCCTCGTCTGGCTCCATGTGGATGCGGCCGCTCAGCTCCTTGAGCCCGGGGCACACGTGCCACAGTGAGGCCCTGGCTCCGGTCTCTGCCCTCATTTAATCTGTGACCTCACAGACTTGTCTCCAAGCCATAATTGAATTCCCATTTGATCTCTTTGCCCTCAGCTTCCCACAGAGCCGATGCCCCTGTGGTCAGCATGTCCTCTGGGGACTGGCCAGGCTGCAGGGCTTGCCACCTGTGTCCTCTCGGGCAGAACCGGCCTGCAGACAAATCGTATCTGGCCCATCAGGGCTTAAAGATGCTTTTGAAGGTGGATGCCTTCAGATGCTGTATTGGTTTTCTGGGGCTGCTGTCTGGGGGGCTTAAAGCACAGACATTTATGGCCTCACAGACCTAGGGGCCAGAACTTCAAGATCAAGGTGTGGGTTTCTTCTGAGGGCTGTGAGGGAAGGATCTGTTCCAAGTCTTTCTCCTTAGCTTGTAGATGATCATTTTCCCCCTGTGTCTCTACCTGTCATCTTCCCTGTGTGCAGGTCTGTCTCTGTGTGCAAAGTTCCCCTTTTTATAAGGACACCAGTCAAACCGGGTTGGGGCCCACCCTAATTACCTCATCACTTAGTTATCTGCAAAGACCCCATGTCCCAATAAGGTCATATTCTGAGGTACTGAGGGCAGGACTTCAACACATGAATTTTGAGGGAACACGGTTCAACCCATATCAGATACCAGGGTGCTTCGTATTACCAGGGCCCCTTCCATTATACTGGGCACCCCTCACTAATGACACTCCCTCCTGGCCTCTGGATGCTTTGGGATTGTGACTCTGCCCTCGTTTACAAGTCCATCCATTCATTCCTGTGTTCAATCAATCAAATATAACAGTGCCTACCTTGCAAGATTTCTGAGAAAATGAAGTGATAACGTACTTAGATTTTTAGCTTGACGTTGTGCATAGAGAAGGTATTCAACCATGTTCATTCATCCACTCATTTATCAACATGTAGCAAGCACCATTAAATACCATCGACAGGGCTGGGCTGAGCCTGCCAAACCAGGCAAGTTCTCTGCCCTGACAGGTGTCAAGGGAGCTGGAGGAGACAGCCTGACCCAGGACCCACAGCGGAAGTGTACGAACCAGCTGTGATCAGCGCTCTGTCAAGTTGGGGCAGAAGCGCAGTGCACATGGGGCTGGAGCAGAAGGAGAGGAACAGGAAGGCACAAGATGGCTCCAAGGGGCAGCCCTGCGGCGCCTGTGGCCCACGGCAAGGCAGCTGGGCTCCCTCGGAGTGTACCCGACGATGCTATCGACAGTTTCTTAGTAGAGAGTGACACGATCAGGGTTGTACTGAGGGGACCAGGTTGGAGGGGAGCAAGAAGGGGTTCTGGCAGAGCCCCTGGGGAGCTGCAGCAGGTGCCCGAGGAGAAGGATGGGAGCTTGGCCTGGAGGGGGTGAGAAAGGCGGGGAGAAGCGGTTGGTTCTAAGAGATTAGGGGTAGAATTGGCCGGATGTGAGGAGGGATTGGAGGGGGTGGGAGGGAGGTGCCTGGGATGGGTTGGCTTGCAGACCTGGCTGGGGGGGGCGGGGGGGGGGCTTCCCTCTGAGAGAAACAAGAGGGTCTGGTTTGTAGGGACACGTTGACTTTGAGGCAGAGGAGTCTAGACTTGATAAAGCATGAAGAGTTACTGTCAACCATTTATTCATTCATTCCATAAATATTTATGGAGCGCTTGGACATGACAAGCACAGTGTTGGATGTCAGGGATCCTCAGTCAACAGTGCCTTATGCGGTGGACGTTCTAATGGGGAGGGAGACATAGGCACGGGAGCACATAGACAAGATCATTTCAGACCATGATAAGGAAAGAAGTCCAGCGGAGGGGATGGGCAGGCACTGGGGGCCACCTAAGCTGGAGTGGACTGGAAGGCCTCTCTGAAGAGGTGACTTTTGAACTGAAGCCTGAACGGCGAGAATGAGCCAGATATGGAAGAGATTGGGGAAGAACATCCCAGGTGGCGGGCACAACATATGCAAAGGCCCAGAGGAGGGAGAGGAAGGCTCAAAATGAGGCTGGAGCGAGAAGCAGGGGCCAGGTCACACAGGGACTTGCGGGCTGAAGGAAGGCCTTCGCGTTTTCCCTAGGACTGTGGCAAGCTATCAAGAGGGCTGTAAGGAAGGGAATGTCAAATTTGAAAAAAACACAGTGGAATTCCAGGGCTGTTCCCGTACATTCCCCTGTTTGCTCAACTTGGTTTGAATGGCATTTTTGTCACTCGTACCCCAAGGGTCCTGATTAACACATTGGGAAGAAAAATTTTGCTGGGGGGCATGTGTCAGGATCCAGCAATCACAGCGTGTTACATGTGGATGGGCCTCCGGGCTGAGCCAGGTTGTGGTGTTCCCTTTGCTCCTCGTGGAGACTGATGGGCACCGAGACCCAGGTGTCTTTTACTTGGAACAGCTGCTCTCTCATTGCTTTTACACACAGAGGTCTGCGTGCACTTCTATTAGTGGTGCCCTTGCCTAAAACGATTTGGAAACCACTGAGCCAAGTGTGTGCCACTCTTAGACAGATGGGGAAACTGAAGTCTGGGGAGGTTAGTGAGCGCTTGAGGCCACACAGCCGGGAAGAGGTCACTCCAAGAGTGGGACGTGGGTCTGCATCCCCTTCCTCCAGTGCCCTCTGTGGTGGAGCCTGTCACAGAGGCCAGGACGGGGGCGGTTTGCTGCGAGGGCAGAAGTTTCGAGTTCCCAGGATGCCCTCCCTAGATACGGCTGGTGAGACGCTTCAAGGAGCCACAGCTTTGGATCTGTTCTTGGTGGGATGGAGCCGTGGGCCAGATTCACAGGCTGGGGACAGTAAGTGAAGAATGAGCAGAGGAAGGGCCTTGATGAGCTTCTTTCTGGGGTTCCGCACAAAATCGAGGGGACTCTCACTGACTCAGCATCCCCTGGGGCTGGCAGTACCCAGGACCACATGGCGCAGCCTCAAACAGGAATGCGAGGCACACGCTTTGGAATCAGAGCCAAGTTCAAGTCCTGGATCTGCCCCCGGCTAGCTGTGGGATGTGGGCATGTCACTTGAAAGCTCTGAGTCACAGTTTCCTCATCCGAGATAAATTGTACGCATTCCAGCCTCTACTCGCAGGAACGCGGTGGGAACAGAAGGAGACCCTGTGTGTGACACAGAGCCTGGCGCCAGGTGAGCGCCAAGCTAGCTCCTGCTCTGCTACCATCACTAACAATGATCTTTCTTTCACTCCAAGGTCCACACTGCACGGCTGGGGCCAGGAGGCCGCCAAAGGGAGAGCCCCTGAAGGAGGCTGGCCCGGGGCTGCTTTGTCAAGTGGCATTAAAATCCCACCTCACAGGAAATTTCCAGCAGAAATGAAGCATGGGAGTTCACTGGCTTCCCCCTGAACAGAATGGTGAATTTTCTTCCAGCCATGGCCCTTTCTCGTGGGTTCAAGTTGTGGTGAATGTTGTCACTGTTTGTGTGTTTTTGTTTTATTTTTATTCGTGGGATGAACAATCAAAATAAATAAATTGGCTGTGTGATTTCAGGTAACTAAAACAAAAAGCGAAAAAAAAGGAAGAGAAAAAACCTGCCTCACCAATGTCCCAGATCCGTCTTCCCCCAGGCTCAGGCACCCGTGGTTTCTTTGCTATGGGGTACAGACATGCGTATTGCACCATGTTCCCAAGGCTCAGAGGAGCAGACCAAACATTCAAATGCATCTTTACTCCTTCAATTTAATTGGCAAAAATAATTTAATTTTTAAAAAAAGTAAGAATAAAGCTAACATTTGTTGAGCTATTTCACTGCACCAGCCGCTCTGTGTTTTATACATATTCTCCCCATTAGTTCCCCCAAAGCTAAGGGTTAGTATTGTTCCCTTTTGCAGATGAAGAAACTAAGGCTGAGAGAGGACAAATGACTGGCCCAAGGTCATACAGCGGGTAAAGATCCTGAGAGACCCTGGATGGAGGGTAAGGCAAACGGCAGGGCTCCAGAAAAGATGCTGAAACTCCTTCGGGGCCGTGGAGACTTCCTTTGGTGGGAGCTGAAATGCAGCAGCTGTGTTGAAACATGGTGGCTGTGCCTTTCTGGGTTCCCAGGGCAACTTGGCAGAATATAGAGTGGCCACCGCTCAGAGTACTCACTTCAAGGAATAGTGGCCTCCCTCCACGGAAAACCTCCTGAATTTTCAAACTGCGATAGTCAGATTTTGCTGTGATGATGCTGCACGACAGACAACTCCCCCCACATCTCAGGAGCTTCCGACCACCATCACTGATGTGCCTTGCCCTGGGGCCTGAGTTGTCTGAGGCAGCTTCTGCTTTAGGCTTTGGGTCTGTGATCGGGCGTATTGGTGTGTGTTTCTTCCTCCTGCAATCAGGGGACACCTATGGTAAATGGCAGAAGCATGGAAGACCAAGTCAAACGAAGCCATCCCATTGAAAACCTCTGGTTGCACACACTCACTTACACTCTGTTGGCCAAAGGCAGTCAAATGCCAGGCACACCATCAACGTAGGGAGAGGTACAATCACCTCCTGTACAATCCATCCACCACATGAAGGCGGCTCAGCCCAAGGCCATCTTGCCTCACTTCAATGGGCAAAGGCTTTGCCCTTCTTTCCATGAGGATGGGGTTGGAGACTTTTCAAAGGAACTTTACTGAAGACTGAAGGAAGAAACAGAGAGGCTGTAGCAGGTGTCCATTGGCTCTGCTCACCAAGAATCCAATGATTCCTGATTTCCCTTTGGGGAATCCCTCACCCCATTCTCAGTCCTTGTAATTTCAAACTGTCCTCACCTGCCAACTCCACGAGTGGACACTTGATCCATTCCTGGCCGATGAGAATACTGCATCCTCTTGACAAAATGATTGGATCTGGACTTGTCATGTGACCCAAGCTGGGCCAATGAAAATGATACCCAGGGCTTTAGCTAGAATTCTTAGAACAGAAGTTCATGTTTCCAGTGAATCTGTGAAGCTTATGGAACAGAAGTCTGGAGCCCCAGGTAGCCAATCTTAGTACCTCTGGTACCATAAAGTGAAGCTGACACCGAGGAAAACAAGGCCAAAGAATGAGATGGAATTGTGAGAACATTGTTTGAGCATCTGGATCCACCTGTGCCTGAATACCCTACATTCTTTCTACAACAAATTCTTTTTTTGGGTAAAGGGGTGCTTAGGCCAGTTTGAATTGAGTATTTGTTCCTTGCAACCAAAAACACCTTACTAAGTCAGAAATAGAGCTAAAGACATAGAGTGAAATGGCTAAGGTTTGACCTAGATTCAAATCCTGGCCCTGTCACTTACAGCTGTGCCACCTTGTTGAGCCTCAGTCTCCTCCTCTGTAAAATCAAAATAGCACCACTTACCTTGCTGATCATTGTGCTGGTAAACCGTATAAAACAGGTCATCCGGGTTTGGCAAACTGTAGATACTCAGTGGCTGATTGATGTTTATTACAACCAAAGGGCTCCTAAGCAGGCTTCCCGTCTTCCCTGGGCAGGTGTCCAGCTTCACAGTTGGTTTGCCCGCAGATCCCACAAGTCACACGACATCCCTTCCTGCCGCTCGTGGGAGGATGGGGTTGGCACGGGCTCTGAGCTCTGGCAGGCTGTTCTCTCTCTCCCAGAGCCTCCCTCTCGCCTGCCCTCGGGGCCGGCCTCTGAGCCCAGCACCTTCAAAATGCCGCCATCCTGGCTCCGCAGCCCAGCTCCAGCTCTGCTCCTGGGGAGGAGGCCCCTTCCTCTCTCCGAACCACAGGCTCTTGGAGACAGGGCGCCAGGGAGCGCCCGGAGCTCCTTCTGCATTAGTGGAGGGATGACAGGCTCTCAAGGCACCGGGCCAGGAAGTGGCACACCCAGGATTCAAACTCTGGGCTCTGGCCCCACCCAGCTCCCCAACCCCAACTCCTTCCCTGAGAGGGAAGGCGAGGGACTCTGTCATCAGCGCTTCCCCACGCGGGGCTCACAACTTTAGGGAACATGCTAATGATGGTTTTGAATTTTAACAGCTTTGTATTTATTGAGGCAATTATTGCTCCCCCCACCCCCCACAGGAGAATGCCAGCTCCACGAGGTCAGGGATGTGTGTGGGCTTCATCCCCACTGCGTTTCCAGAGCCATGAATAGTGCCCAGTCCACCGTTGGTGCTTCGCAAATATCCTGTTGGCTGAATGAATGAAGAAAAGTTGGAAAGAATGAATTGCGAGCTGCGCTGTTCTCCTTGCTCATCCTAAGTTCTCTCCGGAGATGCGTTTGAGGAGGAGAAAGTCAGGGCCGTTTGCAGACGAATACTAGGGGAAGAGAGTAGAGTCGGGTGTGGAAGAAGAAAGAGCGCTCAGGTCAGGCCCGGTGCCCAGATCTAGGAAAGGCCAGGTGACTCAGGCCTGGAGTCCCTCCCAGCAGAAAGCGCGGTGCTTCTCAGAGGCGCGTCCTTTGTGGGCCAAAGCACGAAGTGAGCCTGCCCTTCTCAGGTGTGTTGGATTCCTGTGGCTGTCATGACAAATGAGCCACAAGCTGGGGGCTGACACCTACAGAAGTGTATTCTCTCTCAGTTCTGGAGGGTACCCGTCTGAAATGAGGGTGTCGCAGGGCTGCTGTCCCTCCGAAGGCTCCAGGGAGGGCCCTGTCTGGCCTCTTTCAGCTCCTGGAGGCTCCAGGCGCTCTGGGGCCCGTGGCTGCATCACTCCAGGCTTGCCTCTGTCTGCACATGGCCTCTCCTCTGTGTCTGTGTCTTTTCTGTCTCTCAAAAGGACATTTGTCATTGGACTGAGGACCTACCTGGTCATCCAGGACCGTCTCATCTAGAGATCCTTAACTTAATTACATCTGCAAAGACGCTTTTTTCAAATAAAGTCACATTCCCAGCTGCTGGAGGTTAGGACTGGGACCTATGGTTTTGGGGGCCGCCATTCAACCTCTTACACCTGGGATCTGGGCCCTGTTTGCAGCAACCCCAGTCCTGGAGTGTCACCTTCTCCAGGGAAGCCCAGCTGTGTCTCAAGGCCTACCAGCGGCTAGGAATCTTGGGGGACATTTGGTGGGGCCTGAGTGAGGAGCAGCAGAGTCCTTTCTGCGGAGGGGCTGCTCCCAGACACACATCATGGGGGCCTCCCTGCTCTGGCGACTATTTCTGAGCAAGAGGAAGGGGCTGAGGTGGGAGGATTCGGTCCGTGGGAATGGGTTGAGGGCAGGGGCCTGGCTGTCCACCCCTCTGCAGCCTTTCATGAATATTGCTTTCTGAATGCTGGTGGAAGGAAGAGGGGACGGGTGGTTCTGCTCGAGGAATGCGGCTTAGGAATCCTGTAGGTCACAATGCCAACACACCTGCACTGCAGCCACTCAACAAATATTCTCGGATCACCTGCTTACTGTATGCCAGTGGTGGATAGAGCACTGAGCAACACAGCCCCACTCCTTGCCCTCATGGCGCTTGCAGCCTGGGGCAAAAGAGAGATTAAAAGTGAACCTACAGATAAACAACGACAAACTGCTACCCAGGAAGGACATAGCCTGGGTGTGGGGGTGGAGAATAACAACAGGGAAGACTTCTTGGGGGGTATGGTATTCGAGCTAAGACCTAAAGTTGGGGGAAAAGCATTCCAGACAAGGGAATAGCATGTGCAAAGGTACTGAGGTTAGAAGGAGGCCAGATTAGATAACTAGAAAAAGATCCAGTGTGCTGGAATGTAGTCAATGGGCGTGAGAGTGGGAGAGGTTAGCAGGAACCAAATCCTGCTGGTCCTGAGGGCTGTGGGAAGAAATCTGGATTTGATTCAAAAGATTTTAAACAGGTTGTGTCATGACTTGAGTTAGCTTTTGAAAGGATCCCGGTGGGGAATGGGCAGAGACTAGATGGTAGGGTAGGGGTTGGCGACCTTTCTCTGTAAAGGTCCAAATGGTCATTATTTTTGGCTTTGGAGGCCTACAGCCTCTGTTGTGACTAACCCGCTCTGGGTCATAAGCACAAAAGCAGCCAGAGGCCATTCGTCAGCAACCAGGCACGGCCGTACTCCAATAAAACTTTCTAAAAACAGGCAGCGGCTGGACAGCTCACAGGCAGTGGTTTGCCCCTTCCTGTTGTAGGGGAACAAAAGTGGAAATGAGAAGAGCACTGTGGCTCTGAGCAAGTGAATTAACCTCTCTGAGCCTCAGTTTTCTCATCTGTAGAGAAGGGCACACCTTACCTCACAGAAACTTTTAAAAATGTCTGAGTGTTAAGGGAGATAAGGTGCTGAGCACGGAGCCCTGGTTCCCAGCGGTGCTGGACATGAATTGGCCATGCTCAAGCAGCGGCGTTATCGTTCCATCGAGCGGGGATGACGGTATTTGTAAAGAAGAGGCTTTAAAACAGGGAGGCAGGAGGGCTGGCAGCTGCTGCTCCTGCAGGTACTTTCGTGGCTGATTGAATGTTTGTGTCTGGAATGGACTGACCGCTGTGGTGACATCAATTAGGGCCTCCTCTTAAGTCAGGCTGACATGCATTCTGCAAATCTCACCCCCTTTTCTTCAGTGTGGCGCCAGTCACCTCCTGCCCTGGTCAGCCCAGGTGGCCCGCCTGTCATCCCTTTCCCCCTTTGGGGAGGTGTCTTTGCAGCCGCAGCTGCCCCGACACGGCCCCTCGGGGCTGCACATGGGGTTGAATGAATCCTTGTTTATATCTTCTGTTGCTTTTCGTTCCTCTCCCAAGCTGGGAGCTGGGTAGACTTCTCCTCCTGGAAGCTCGGGAGGAAGGAAACTATCCAGATGGGTAAAGGGTCTGTTTTCTGGAAAATCGTGGCTGGGCTGGAGAGGCAGGTACAGAAAACACGTGTTTGGGGGCACCTAGGAGAGCACAGCTGCCGTCACCTTCTGGCCAGTCTTGAGGGGACAGTTCAGGCAGGGAGGTTAATGGGGGCCTTTCCACCACGTCACTGGGGTCGCTGTCATGGGCACTGACCTCTGAGAGCGGGGACTTCAGGGCAGGGAGAGGCTTCCTCGTGAGGCTCTGCTGGGTGGGACCCTGTCAGGAAACCCAGAGAGGCAGAGGGGAGAGAGACAGGCAGAGAAACGGGGAGGGTGGCCCAGACCTCTGGGCAGAAATGAGCGGTCCCCAAGGCCCACAGAGAGCGAGATGAGGGATGGATGGACAGATGGATGGATGGATGGATGGATGGATGGATGGACGGACGGATGGATGGTTCCATAGACAGACATAGAGCAGGGCTTCTCTGGGCAATCAAGTGAGAGTCCTTCATTCCCTTGTCAGCATGGATTTCACGAGCACTGACGACGTGCCAGGCGTTTGTCTGGCACTGATCATATGTGCCAAGAGAAACACGTATGCTCCCTGCTCTCGCGGTGCCCTCACTCTGTTGTGAAATCTGATGCCCTGGGCCAACAGAAACTATTTTTATTCCTCTGGTTATTTCCTCCCATGAGTCACACAGCCGCCCACAGCTAGCCTGTCATTAACCAGGAGAAGGCAGAGGGCAGGGCCGGAAGGCCTGGTCCCCACAGAAGTAAATTTTAAGAGGTAAAAGGCATCATTGAGCCAAACCTCTAAGGTATGGGAGTCAGACCCACCTGGGTTCAAATACCTAGTTTTGCCACTTACTAGCTGGGTGACCTTGGGCACATGACTTTACCTCTCTGAACTTCAGTTGCTGCCTTTGTTCATTTATTCTAGGTGTTGAAGATACAGCAGGGGACAAGGTAGACAAAATCCCGGTCTTTCTGCAGCTTACATTCTAGTTGGAGGAGACAGATAATAAGCAAAGGCACGGATTTCTAATACAACAGGTGGTGATGAGTGGAATGGAGAAAAATGAAGCAGGATCAGGGAATGAGGTATGCGGAGATGCGGGTCAAGGGTTTCAGTAGAGCAGATGGTTGAAGGAGGTGAAGGAATGAGCCAAATAGGTATCCGGGGGGAAAAGCATTCCAAGCAATGGAAAAGCAAGTGCCAAGGCCCTGGGGCAGGAGGCATGTGCAGCTGTGATGAATTTAATGATCTTGAGATGGGGAGATTACCGTGGTGAGTCCAACGTAATCACAAGGGTCCTTACAGGAGGGAGGCAGGAGATTGAGCGACAGAAGGCGATGTGAAAAGGGAAACAAGACGTTGGAGTGACACGAGGAAGAGACCACAGAGCGAGGACAGAGAGGTCCTCTAGAGACTGCAGAGGACAAGGAACCAGTTTCTCCACTGAAGCCAGCCGAAGGCGCTGGCCTTGCCGACACCTGGCTTTAGGCTTCAGATCTCCAGGACTGTAAGAGAGTAAATCTGTGCTGTCTTAAGCCATTAAGTTTGGGATAATTTTGAACAGCAGCAACAGGAAACTCGTATAAGAAGTGGCTCCCTTCTTCTCTTGTAAAAGGGGACAGTGCTAGCCTCTGCCGCAGGCCCTGGAGATTAGGAGTTTGGGGGCCCAAAAGCCCTGACCCAGGCGGAGAGGTGCTCGGAGACCGCCTGGGAATCTGGCCGAGGCAGAAAGGATCCGACCCCTAGCATTCCTGGGAGCCAGGAAGGAGGGCTTTCCTTCTGCCCCATCTCACCCCAACCACAGGTCAAGGGCGTCGTTTCCCGCCTGGCTAGAGGGTCTGGCGCCCCCAGATGCTCTGCTCTCTCTGACCTCGGGGCCTTTGCACAGGCCATCGCCTCTGCTGGAGCTCCCCAGCTGGCTCCATCTGTCCCTTGGCTTAGCGCTGGATGTCTCTGACCCCTTCTATTCCTTTCGCCTCCCGCCACGTAGTGGAAGCCTCTCTTCTGCGTTCTCACCACACCTTCACTTAGCCCCTAGCATACTCTCTATTTAAATGCTTCTTTCCTTCTTTGCTCTCCCCTCCTAGAGTAAGACACACAGCTCCTATTTATTGAGCCCTTACTGCATGCCAGACAGGGCCGCCGTGAAGAGCTGCCGAGGACGAGACTGATGAAGCAGGATGTGAAGAGCGCCCCCCGGAGCTGTTCAAGGTGACAGCGATTATGCAAAGTGCTCACTGACTCCTCCCCAGGTCCTGTGGGGTAGGTCATCCCCCCATTTTGCGGATGAGGAAGCAGTTGTGGGGCAGAAGGCACACGCTCTCAGCTCCCCGAGCCTTAAATTGTTTAAGCATTTATTGAGCATTTTATCAAAGCCTTGCCACGACCTTGTAAGATTGGTGCTATAATCATCCCCATTTTACAGATGGGGAAACTGAGACTCAGAGGGGAGAAGACTCCAGCCCATGGTCACAGACCTGGTAACCAGCTGAGCTGGAATTTGAACCCAGGTTGGCCTCGCTCCTGAGTCTAAGGTCTTAACCTCATGCAGGAATGAATGAGGAAGGAAGGAGTCAGGAGGAACCCTCTGTTCCTTGGGAGTAACCCTGGGGATGCTTCATGACCCGGCCTGTGGCAGTTCGCAGGTGGGTGGCTGTGAAGGTCAAATGAACTCGGGTCCTCCGCAGCCCTTGAGAACAGGCCGCGGGATGGGTGTGGGCGGGATTTTTCTGGGCTCACACCTGGGTTCTCAGCCTCCTGGGGAAATTCCGCCCCTCGCCAGCTGGGTTCAGAGGAGAACCTGGCCTTTCCTGCCGTCGCTGGAAGTCCTAGACGCTGGGCTTTCCTGGAAGAGGCCTGGCCTTGCTGGGGCCTGCTCGTGTCAACTGGGCCCTTGGCTCTTCCCAGGGGAACCCCAGGGAACTTCCTCCTATTTTCACCTGCCTGTCCCCGGGGGCCAGGCCCCAGGGGCCATGGTGTCGGGAGCAGCTGGTGCCCCCGAGAGTCTGTTGATCCTTTGGGGGGACAGGTGGCATTTCAGGGTGGCTGGCGGGGGCCTCGCTGGGCTCAGCGCAGCTGCCTCCCACCCCTCGGGGCTGAGCTGCGTGGCTTCCTGGGTACGTGCACATCGCAGATCTTCGCTAATCCCAACACATCCCCTGTGAGACGAGTATTAATAATTGTGAACGTTCGCATTTCTTGCTTGTTGACGAGGTGCCAGGCGCTGAGCTGAAGTCTCTATCTGAATCACTCTCTTCTTTCACGACAAGTTTGTAGAATAAGAGCCGTTGTGGATATTGTTCCCCTTTGTGGGTGAGGAAGCTCCCATGCAGGAAGTGGCAGCGGCATCTGTGAACCCAGCCTGAGCTCTGCCACCCGGCCCTCGGTTCACAGATGAGGAAACTGAGGCTCGGGGAGGAGGAGTGCCCTGCCCAAGGCTATCAGTTCTGCCCCCTAAAACCTGCAGCCCCACTCCCTTAGGGAGAGGAAGTGGGGGCTGGAGGTCACCGTCCCCCTGGGCTCTGGTGGGGCAGCCTGGGAGGGCCAGGTTTTGGGAAATGCCCTGGGGCCTGAGGTAACAGACGTGTGCCTGACAGACAGGCTGCTCCTTCCTGAGGCTTTCCAGCCTACATCACAAGGCGAGAATTTTCTAGGGCCGCCTTTGGCCCCCATCCCAGCCCCTCACCGTCCTCCCCTCCCCCACCCCAGCCCCTATAACTGGAGTCTTGTCGGGGAGTTATTGGCCCCATATTTTTATAGGTTCCCCCAGCTCCCCTTTCCCCCACATCCCCCAAATAAAGCAGCTATAAGACCCGAGCCAAAAACTCAGCTCGGAGAATGCATGCCAGTGACCTAGCCCCGAGAGGCTGAGGGGAGAACTTTCCATCTGGGCCCAGCCCTGGGCAGGGCCTGGTCCTGCTCTCCCTGTTCCTGCCCGGCTACTCCACACAAGCTGCTCTGTCCCCTCAGGCTGGGCCGGCTCCAGGGAGGGCCTCTAATGGTCCTGGGACAGGTAGGGACTGTGTTTACAGGCTGACCCGGAGGCAGTCAGCCAGGAAAACCAGTCAGTCTGTCACCGTCTCACAGTCAGACTCCGACACACAGCCAGGGCCACACAGTGAGGCAGGGCCACGCACAATAGGCATCATGGCCGCACTCAGCCAGTCAGGCAGTTAGCTGTTCGACTCACAGTCAGAGTTGGTTACTCCTGGCACAAGCGTTCACACCAAGGGTCACAATTCACATCAACTGGTCAGTCAGCCACTCAGCCAATGTCAGTCAGCGAGTCCATCAATTAGTCATTGCCTCACAGTCAGACTCCGTTATACAGTCAGGCCTACACGGTCAGACATAGCCACTCACAGCCGTGGCCAGCAGGTCTCCTGGTCAGTCTTAATCTGTCAACCTGTCAGTCAGTCAGTCAGTCAGTCAGTCAGTCAGTCAGTCAGTCAAAGCTACGTCAGTCGGCCCATCTCAAACAGCCAGCGAGTCACCTAGTAGTCATCTGTCACCCAAATCAGTCAGCCAGTCAGCACGTGCAAGCCAGTTAGCTGGTAAGATATTGTCTCACAGCCGACTCCTGCCCTGCCACAGTCACCCAGTCAGGCGGTCGTCAGGCGGTCATCAGGTGGTCGTCTGGCCAGCTAGTCCTCTCGGGCAGTCTATGGCAGTCAAGGCCGACTAACAGCCAATTTCCAATGACTAAGGTGGGCAGTCAGTCCACCCAGTCCGTTCAGTCAGTTGGGCACAGTCAGTTTCCGTCAGCTCAACAGTCAGTCACAGGCAGCCACAGTCACAGCCACAAGGAACACCAGCCAGCCAGCCAGTCGGTCAGTCTCAAAGAGACAGGCGTGTGATCAAGGCAGTCAGTCACGGCTCTGGGGCCAGTGAGACCTCCAGTCATCCAGTCAGTCTGAAGGAGCCAGCCACTCCTGCAGCCGGCCAAAGTCAGTCAGGTGAGACCGTCGCTCAAGGCTATGCGTTAGGAGATCACAGTTAGTCACACAGTTACCCAGTCAGTCTGAATCAGCCAACAGCCACACTAAATCAGTCAGTCACAGTAGTCAGGCAGGCAAAATGGTAAGTCACAGTAAGTTGCCTAGTTCTCCAGTCGGTTTGAATTAGCAGACCAACCAGTCCACTACACGCTAAGCCCATTGTTATCAACTAGCAAGCAGGTCAGTCTCCCGTCAACTGGTCACCCAGCCGGTCGGGCTCGATCCGTCAGCCCAGTCGCAGTGAGCCAGTCAGTCATAGTCAGTCACAGCTTTCACAGTCTGAGGTCTGGTCAGTCCCAATCACAGCCAGCCAGCCAGCCACCATCAATCAGTCACTCATCTAACCTCGTCGACATCAAGGTACAGGCTGGCTTCTTATAGAACCAAATCACTGACAGAAACCCTAAATCAAACCAAAAATGTGCCTTAACACCCTCAGCTACATCCGGAATGAGTGGTCCCAAATCAGCCGCCTGCTCCTGATTCATGGAGGGGGGTAGGGGTGGTGGGAGGGGTAAAGTAAGGTGACCTGTGACTCCAGTGGAAGCCACTTGTCAGTCAGAGAGGCCACGTGCTGATGGCCACGGAGACAGGGCAGGAGACCCGAGGCCACCAGCTTCCTACTCGCACCACTGGTGCTCCTTGAAGCTGTCCTCGGAGCAGGGACCCCCTGCTCTTCCCAGCGGAAGGAGGTGGGGACGGGGAGAGCGTGAGATGCTCCTGACATCCCTGACCTCCTCCTTTTCCTCCCTCTCCTCCCACTGCCTCATCTTCCCCCTCCTCTTCCTCCACCTTCTCCTTCCTCATCGCCTCCCCCTCCCCCGTTCGCTCTGATCCTGTCCCTCACGTCCCGTGGTGCCGCTCACCTCCCCTGCACACACGCGCACACACACGCACACACACGTGCACGCACGCCTTGCTTCTTGGCTTGCCTCCTTGTTTCAGAACATCCTGTTCCAAGACGCCTGGGAGAAAACCCTCAGGACCCCTGCGCCCTGGCCCCCTGCCATGCTCCCAGTGCTCTCACCTGCTCGGTGCGTGCCCTTGCGGGACCCCCTCCTGGCACGAGCAACAGCGACCTGGATGTGGGTTTTTCCCGCCGCGGCTCCTCCGGAGAGGAGGGGTAACAGGGAGCCGCCCGGGGCGGGGAGGGTCTGCTCACCGAGTGCCTGTGCCAGCTGGTGCTCTCCGTGGGCCAGCCCTGGCTTCTCATTAGTGGGTGACACCCGCCCGAGTCCGGCTGTGGCGTCAGCCAGGATTTCTGAGCCGGGGGGAGAACTGTTCATCGACAGAGCCCGAGGCTGCTCCCGGCTGGAGTGGAGCTCGCTCTTGGCAGAGGGGACCCGGCTCTTGCTCGCACCTGAGCTCAGTCTAGGGTGACAACATTGGGCACATTAGGGAGGTTTTTAGAGCCGAGGCTCCCTCCTTGTTAAAATGGAGGTGAGAACAGAGCCCAGCTCATGGGTCTGAGTGAGGGTGAGATTAAGAATATGGAAAGGGCTTAGGGCAGTGTTCCTGTCACTGCCAACTTGGGACTAATTTTTTCTAAACAGGCACATAGATGGCCCAGGCCAAAGGGGCCTCTGGAGGCTTATTCCCAAGCCCCATCTCTCAACCTGGTTCTACGCAGCTGCTGCCCTATCATAGCTGCCGGTCACTGAGGGCTTCCTGTGTCCCCAGCACTGCTGGATATCCTGTGGGTGCTACACCCCTCCCCTCACAGGAACCCCGTGAAGTCCGTGCTTCTGCTAGACCCATTTTACAGAGGAAGAAATGGAGGTTCCGGGAGTTGGAGTAATTTGCCCAAAGCCACAGCCAGCGAGCGGCAGAGCCAGCCAGCACTGGCTGACTCCTAAGGTCCTTGGGGTGACATACGGCCTCTCCCCTTGTATTTGAGCATCCTGGACCTGCACCCCACGCTCTGCCCCCCAATATTTCACTCTGCTCTTCCCTCTTCGGAGAGGCCTCACACCTTTAGCCTCGCTTTCTTCCTGCCTCCTCTGTTGACACTGACTTCTCGCTCCCACTCTCTGGGGCTCGGCTCTCTGCTTCATGTCCTTCAGTATTTGTCCTTCCTTCTTTAGAATTGAACTTCCAAATGTGAAGCCACCTGGGCCCAGGACCCCTGGGATAAAGAAGACCCTCCCCAGCCGTCCTTGCTGCCGGGTGTGGACGTGTGCCGAAGTTAGGGCTGACAGGACGGACGTACAATCAGGGCTGCTGTCGCCTTTAGGACGCCCTCTCTGTACATCGGACAAGCCGCCTCCTCTGAGCAGATGCTCTGTGGCCCAGGGCTGGGTGGCTGGCTGGTAGGGCTGTGTCAGTTAGAAAATGGAGCCCCGTGGAAGAGCATGTGACCCCGTGCTAGGGCACACACAGCGGGGACCGGAGTGTGGACCGGGGTTCCAGTCTCCACTCACCCCCAAGGAAACCAGTCCTGGCGCTGGGCTGAGGGGATCAGGGGCTCAGCCTCAGGCAGCCAGCTCTCACGGCTCTGAGTGGGCTGGGTGGAGCACTGACCGTGAACTGCATGGCCTGGGACCCCAGGGCTGACTGTCTTGGGTCATTACTCAACCTCCTTCCCCTCCCAACTCCCTCCTTCTTCCACTCCTCCCCTCCCCTCCCCTCCTCCGGCTCCTCCTCTCCTTTTCTGGAACTCTTTCTCTCTCTGCAGGTCCTTCATCTCCTTGCCCACCTCCCTCCTTCTCTCCTTGTTCCGCCTGCCTGTCTCTTTTTGTTGTCTGTTTCTCCCTCCCTCCCTTGCTCCCTCTCCCCGCTCCTCCTCTTTCCTTTCTTCCTCCTCTGGTGAATCTGCAGCCGTGAACTCAGCTTCGCAGGAGCTGTCCTACGTCTGTATATTCTCCCAGAGAACCTGACCCTCACTCCAAGCCCCAGCCTGCGTGCCTGGGGGACATTCTATCTCAGTCCCCACGGGGCCTTGCCACCGCCTTTCCTGCAGGGTTTGCAAGCAGAATAGAACTTCCAGCGCCCCCTCCAGCTTTCCCCCACACCGGCCACCTCAGCCAATGCCAGCCCATCCTTTGAAGTCTCCCAGGGCTGCCCCTTCTAAGCCACAGCTGGGGCTGGCATCGGTTTGGTATCAGATCAGAGGCCAGCCTCCTAAGGGATGCCACACGGTCATCACCATCTGCCCCACTCCAGGCCCGGCCACCTCCCTGGGGATACCCTGAACGCCTTCAGATTCCATCTTCTTCCTAGAGAATCTTTCCCCTCTCTTCCCTCCGGGAACCCAGCCTAACCTTCCAGATTTCACAGCAGCCTGGAGAGAGGCTGTCTCCAAGCGCTGCAGTAACCCCGAGGGGCCTGGCTACCTCCTGGGGCCCGCTGTCAACAAGCCACAAACAGCTCTCCTTCCTTCTGGCTCTTCCCCAGCAGCAAAGACAAAACAAACACATGCAAACCAAGGGCTCAGTTGAACATCTCCCTCCGCCTTCCTCCCTGTGCTCCTGAGTCCCTGCTTCACATACCTTGATTTCCCTTGAGCCCTGCACCCTGTCCTGGCTGGGGTCGGCACACCTGGGTGGTGAGGGCGTGCGCAGCAGGCCCGTGTGGGGAGCACCCTGTCACCGGGCCACATGGCTGCTTCCTGTCAGGACGACCCCCCAGTCTTCTATGCTCTCAGGACAACCTCCACTGGAGAGCCTTAAATTTTAAGACAACTTCAGCTTTTTGGAAAATACTGCTAGGGCCTTTGCAGGGTGAGGGTGGGAGGGTGGATGGCAGGATCAGTGCCATTTTCTGGGCTGCAGGTACACCCCTGTGTAACCCCGCCCCCCCAGCTTCTGCTCTGTCTCAGATGGGATAGCTATCGTATGCGATGTTTGCTGACAGCCTCTGTTCGTCTAGGATGGGGGAACAGTTGAGTGGATGCAGCGGAGCCAGGAGGCCCTCAGGAGCCGGGGAGCCGGGGGGGGTGGCGGCCCCAGGGACTCTTCAGAGACTCTGGTTTGGCTGAGGAATTTGGATCGGAAAGGAATGTAGGGAAAGACTTTGGGAGACACATGGAAGCTATCTTTTTGGGGGGTGGGGAAAGGCTTCCAGCATCCAAAGCTTGCCATCACACGGGGCCTTGCTCTAGAGAACAGGAATCTTAATACCCACTAGTTACGGGCCTGGCTCCAAAGTGGGTGGGGAGGGAGGTGTCTGAATCAGGAAACCTTCCCATGATGAGTGAGGACCTGAGGATCCCACCCAGGGCCTCTGGAGATGGGGGTGCCCTGCAGGGTAGATTTCTATAAGGGATCCGCTGAGGGGCCCCGCGCCCGCCCCAGGCAGCTCTGGGGGGGCCTTTCTTATTTGGCTTCATACTTGGCAGTGACGAGGCTTCCTGAGGGGCTGCAGGGTGGAAGCCAACAGCAGCAGCCCTTAATTCCCAGACCCGAGGGGGCTTTGCAGAGACAGTTCCTCTCCCGCTGAGAGCAAACCCACCATTTCCCTCCCTTCCAGGCTCCAAAGAGGAGGGCCGGGCCACAGTGTGAAACGCTCTCCGAGGAATCCTGCTGGGGTGACAGGGCTCGGAAGAAAAAGGCAGATGGCTCCCCACTGCCCTCGGGATGACATCCAACCTGCCTGCCTGCTGGATTAACAAAGGCCATCCTCCTCCCATCTCCGGGCACTGCTCTGGCCCGCGCCCTTGCCACACGCTGCCCGGTCCAGATGCCAGAGCTTCTTCAGTCCTCGGAGCAGGCCTCCTGGCATCCAAGCTGCCCCTTCTGTAGAGAACACTCTTCCCTCCCATCACCTCTTAGCTGCCTCCTGTGCATCCCTCGGCACTTAGATGTCACCACCTCCAGGAAGCCTTCCCAGAATGCCTCAGGGGAGAGTCAGGACAGCATAGGATCAGGCATACTTGGGTTAGAATCCTACTTACTAGCTGTACTAGTTTGCCATGGCTGCTGTAACAAAGTGCCACAGACTGGGTGACTGCTGGAGGTAGCCTCAGGCCTTCCTTGGCTTGTAGAGGGCGTTGTCCCTGTGCCTTTGCATCGTCTTCGTGCTGTATCCACGTTTCCCCTTTTTACTAGGACACTGGTCCTACTGCATTATGGCCCACCCCAATGTCCTCATCTTAACTCAGTTACCTCTGTACAAACTTATCTCCAAATAAGGCGGTTAGGACTTCAACATACCTTTTTGGGGAGGCACAATTCAACCTATAACACTACTCTGTGACCTTGAGCGTGTTACTTAACTTTTCTGAGCCCTGTGTTCCTCATCTGTTAAATGAGGATTGTGAAAGGAAGAAGAATTGCCCCAGGATGCTGGGGACTTTGGTTCAAGGTTTGGTTCTACTGACTGGCTGTGTGACCTTCGGCAAGCCCCTTAACCTCTCTGAATCAGTTATCTACTGCTGCAAACAAAGCTCTCCCAAGCACAGTGGCTTAAAACAACCATCATATGTTTATATAAATCTGCAGTTTGGGTAGGGCTCAGTGGGGAGAGCTTTTCCCAGTTCCACCTGACAAAAGCCGACACAGCTCCACCCAGTCTGGAGGATGAGTCAGGAGGACTCGTTCCCGTGGTCAGCAAGGAAGTGCCGGCTGTGGGCCAGGAGCTCAGCCAGGGCTGCGGGCCAGGGACCTCGGTTCCTCTTGTGTCTCTTTGTGGGCTGCTTGGGCTTCCTCACAGCAAGGTGGCTGGATTTCAAGAGCAAGCATCCCAAGAGAGACAGACAGAAAGTGTATTGCCTCTTATGACCGAACCTTTGAAGTCACATAGTGTCATTTCCACTGAAGCCACAAGCCTGCCTGGATCCCAGGGAAGGGAGCATGGACTTTGTGCCTTGATAGGAAGAGTGTCAAAGTCACATCATGAGAAGCATATACAAAATGAAGACACTGCTGTGTTCCTGTGTGGAAAGCACAGTTTGCCACATCTTTACTGCCCCGTCTATCCAGAGCTACCTCCTAGCCTGGTGGGGAGCTGACGCCTTTACATACATCATCTCATTTAACCCTCACAACAACCCCACACTGCGGATGCTGTTATTATCCCATTTCACAGATAAGGAACTGAGAGTTCAGAGAAGGGACTTGCCCAGGGCCACCCAGCTAGACAGTGGCACGGTCAGACTCCCTTTGCCTCCAGAATCCTCTGCAACTCGGATGGACATCACTGGCCACTGCCGTTCGATAGCTCCTGCCCGCTTCCCCCCACCCCCACACACCCTGCCAGCCCTCTGACCTTGGGGCTTTCTGCGGTTTGGTCTTGTGAATTCTTCCTTTTATGCCCCAGTCTTTTCTCATGCAAGAGGGGCCAGCTGGCAGAGGGAGGCAGGTGTGGTCCTCTGAGCGAGCCTTACGCACATGACGGCTTTCAGAGGCTCTTGGGGGCTGAGAACACTAAAACACTGTTTCCATGGGAAAAGCATCTGGGGTTCAGCCCACTGCTTTCCGGACACTTCTGGAAACACAGTTGGAAACTACCTCTAACCAACCACTTCGTCTGGATGGATCTGTAGGTAGACGTGTGTGTGTGTCGGGGGAGGGGGTGGTATTTTTAGATACACGGTTTGGAGTCTGACAAATTGGGTCCAAGACCTGATTCTGGTAGTGACAGGGCATCCGTTCATAACCAGAGTACAAAGAGCTGGCCCTCACACCACCCCGTTTTAGAGATGAAGGGTCTCGGGTTCAGAGAGCTGAACTGACCTGACTAAGGTCACAGGGTGCGTAAAGGGAGGCGTGGGCATTGACTGGAGTCTGAGTCCTTTTGGCCTGAGCTCCTCCATGACAGCCGAGTCCTCGAACAGCCATTGGCTGAAATGACAGGGCCGCTTGGCTGGTGAGGGCAGGCCGGCGGGCAGTGGGGGCGACAAGCAGCTGCGTGGCTTGATGGGGAAGTCAAGGTGCAGCAGACGCGAGATTCCCACAGACTCTGCTGGAACTCTGGCTTTGTCACTTACTTGTTGTGTCACCTTGGAAAAACACTTAACCTCCCGGAGGGTTTCAATTCCCTGTTTGAAAAAGGAGGCTAAGAATAGCTACTTTACTGGGTCATCGTGGGTATGAAAGGAGAGAACGCATGTGAAGGTCTTTGCACAGGGGCTGGCACATGGGACACTCTTGGCAAAGGTGTCTATTTTTATCCATCCCCATCGCCTCCCAGACTCCTGAAACGGAGCTCGAGTCAGAGGCCGGGCCCACGCAGGTGGTCTGTGAGTGTTTGTTGACTGAATGATGGTTCCTATTTTCTAGAGGGCCACAGGAAATCACCGTTTATGCTCATACAACAGCAGGGATGCAAGGAGGACCCATAACATACATGAATGAATGAACGTTTTCCGTTTTAGGCTGGGTTCCCTCAGCAGCAGACTCTGAGGCAAAGACTCGAGGGCCCCCAGGGAACACCAGCCAGTCCTGGTGCTCTAGTGGTTAAGATTCGGCACTCTCGCCGCCGTGGCTGGGGTTCAGTTCCCGGTCAGGGAACCACGCCACCCATCTGTGGTTGTCATACTGTGGAGGCTGTGTGTTGCTGTGAGGCTGAAAGCTCTGTCACTGGTACTTCAAATACCAACAGTGTCACCCATGGTGGACAGGTTTCAGCGGGACTTCCAGACTAAGACAGACTAGGAAGAAGGACCCGGCCACCCGCTTCTGAAAACACTGGCCATGAAAACCCTCTGAATACAGCAGAGCATTGTCTGACATAATGCCAGACGGTGAGAGGATGGCGGAAAAGCCCAGGCAGGGTTCTGCTGGACACAGGGTGGCTAGGAGCTGGAATCCACTGGAAACTAACTGGAAGTTAACAACAGGAAACACTGGCAGGGGTGTGGGAAATGAGACAGGGAAGGGAAAGCAGCCAACGCAGGGATGTTAATGAGTAGGTTCCTGCTGTGGGCAACAGGGACGCAATGCCGTTGGGCCCCCTGGGAGACGGTGGAACATGCCTTACAATTGTCCCCCTTGGGGTGGGAGAGTTGATCCCCACCTCCCCATGTCATTGCTTGAGGCTGCTCCTGGGGAGTGTTAACCACATATTCTCTGCATAGTCAAGCTCGCTCCTGAGAGCAGGGGCCCCCGAGGGCTGAGGGTCGCAGGTGCTGCCTGAGAAGCCTGTGGGTGTCAGGAGCCGTGAGGGCTGAGGGGATGCAGGTGAGGCCCCAACAGACTCCATTTGGGCTCTGAGGGCTCCCTTATCCTGGACTTCCTTCAAGGACAACATGTGATCTGTCTGTGGTCTCCCTGGGGTCCTCTGGCCTCCCCTGCCCTCTGAAGGGCCTGCATCATTCCCATAGAACCATGAGTCTCTGTCTTGAGCGGACCTTCCTCCCGCTGGCGTCTTCTCCAGCTTTTCCTCCCATCCCTCTTCAGCGGGGCGTCCTTCCCGAGAATCGGGGCTGGCTGGGAAATGGCAGGCAGGTCTGGGAGGAGCAGGCTTGCGAGAGGGCAGTGAAAGTATTTTCCGGATAAAGGAGAGGGGAGGAGCTCCCTGCCCCGGGGTCTGGAGGTTGGGTGAGAGCCACTGGCTTGTTGTTTGCCCACCCCACCCCTCCCTGCAGCGCCCTGCCGGGCTCTGCATCTCTTGGAGGAAGGGGCTGCAGTGGAAACTGAAGCAAGCCTTCTCTGTGGGACGAGGGCACGAGCTGCCTGCCTCGCACAGGCGGGACCTGACAGTGGCACTGTGCTAGCAGATGGGCTTGGGTTCAAATCCTGGCTGGACCATTTGCCGGCAGTGACCTTGGACAGTATACTTTCTTCTCCAACTCATTCTTCTGCATGTGTAAACCGGGGCCAGTTCTCCATATCTCCCTACTGCGAGTATGACACCAGATCTGGATGCATCCGATACAGGATGGAGTGGAGCAAAGAGCGTCCCCTCACTTCAGCCTGGAACCCGGGGCTTCTCGGGGTGTGTTCTTTCTTGCAGGCGTTGAGCCTGCGAGGTTGCTGGGAGTCACACGTACCACTGGCCTAGGTGATGGGGTCTACCCATCTTGGCATTGGGGGCACAGCTGAGGACCCCCGCAAGAGACTCCAGGCAGTGAGCATTGATGGAGGGGGCTGCAGAGGAAGGGAGTCCATGGCAAATGCTACAGGCAGCAGGTTCTGAACCACGCGAGACACTGCCTTGGAAAACCCAGCACATGCAGGAGAACGGGGCAGGGAAGGAAAGGTCCCAGGGGTGCAGTGGAGGCAGAGCCACAGATGCTTGCTGTGGTTTTTTTTTTTTTTTTGCTGAGGAAGATTCTTGCTGAGCTAGCATTTGCTGCCAATCTTCCTCTTTTTCTATGTGAGCTGCCTCCACAGCATGGCCACTGACAGATGAGTGGTGTAGGTCTGTGTCCGGGAACTGAACCTGGGCAGCTGAAGTGGAATGCACCAGACTTAACCACTAGGCCACTGGGGCTGGCTTGTGTGCTATGTTTACTCACATCAACAATAACAATTCGCCTTGACAGAGTATGTACTATGGGCCTGGCACCATGCTGGGTGCTTGCCATAAAAAAATCATATTTCATCCTCAAGGCAGTGAAATGAGGTAGGAACTCTTATTGTCTTCATTTTACAGAGGAGGAAACTGAGGCAGAGAAAGGAGAAGCTGATTCCCAGGAGCATACGGCTAATAAGTGGCAGAACTGGGATTGGAAGCCACGTCTGGGTGACTCCAGAATCTGGATCGTCACCGCAAACACAATAAAAGGAAAGTCCTCTTCCATCCTGAACAGGAAGCAGAAAATGAAATGGAAAAACTCGTCTAGCATCCAGATCAGAGGAGCTTGTGAAGAGGGCAGGAGAATTTTCCAGCAGGACTAGCTACCTAATTTGCTGGATCCAGTGCAAAATGAAAATATGGGGCCCCTTGTTAAAAGATGACTGAGAATTTCAAGACAGTGATGGTACTTATCCAACTGAGCACGGGGCCCTTCTAAGCGC
This sequence comes from Equus quagga, assembly GCF_021613505.1. Classification (NCBI taxonomy): domain Eukaryota; kingdom Metazoa; phylum Chordata; class Mammalia; order Perissodactyla; family Equidae; genus Equus; species Equus quagga. Next base: position 116,894,178 of record NC_060267.1, read on the forward strand.
GGGCCTTGTGTGACAGCCGGGTCACCCGCCCATGAAGTTGGCCCTATTCCCTTGCTTTGAATTGCTAGTGGGTCCCGAAGGGGTTCCCTCTGGCAGGATGGGTAAGGGGCAAGCTCCAGGGTCAGGGGGCCTGGGTTCAGATCCTGGATTCCCAGCTTCCTAGCTAACGACCTTGAACATCTTTTTCAAGTCCTCTGAGCTTCAGTTTCTTCATCTGCAAACAGGATGCTGTTCTTACTTCCTACGAGTACTGTGAGGAGGGCATAACAAGACGATGCAGGTGAAGTGTGAGCAGTGCCCAGCTCAGAGTGGGAGCCAGCAATCCCAGGTAGGCGAGTTATTAGTTCCTCCCTCCCCCGCCCTCCCCGGGGCACAGACCCCATGGAAATGGCAGGTCCCAGCTGTCATCACCTCCGGGCTGCTCAGCCTGGGCTGGAATCTTGGAGGCTGCAGCCTCCTGCTCTGTCAGTCCCTTCTTCCCTCCCATCCCCCAAGCTTTTAATGAGTTTAGTATTTTCATCAAATCATTCTTCCTACAACACAGGGCCAGGGGAGGCTAAAAATAGCTCCCCGAGTCACATGACGGCTCCAAATGCGGAGGCTCCCAGCGAAGGTACAAGTGCGACTCCCTGTTTCCTAGGAAATGAGAGTCATTGTGATGCCTGACGCCAGGCCGCAGCCAACGCTGCCTGGGCGGCTGGCAGAGGCACATTGTTTCCTGTGACATCCCCGCGTGTGACAGGCGGAGGGTGGGGGAACCGGGGAGGTAGAGCCCCAGAACTGGCTGATCCATGGCCTGGTGCCCTGAGGTCTGAGCCAGAAGCTGCCCCTTGCCTTCAGGAGTAAGGGGTCCCCCAAACAAGGGCTTCCTCGCGCTGGGACCCCTACTCCCAATCACTTCCATGGGTTCCTGGCAGGGAATTTCTTTGCCAGCAGGAGAGATGGGTTTTCTCTGTTAGTACATTCCCTGCCCCTTGTTCCCCTCGTCAACAATTTGCAACTAAATGTATTTTATTTGGTAAGGAAATCAAATCCATTGACAGAGCCTCCTCCATGGAAACCTTACCGGCTCCGCCCCGCCCTCCTGGCCCCCATACAAGATAACTCCCAGCCCCCTAGGTCAGTCTCAAGACTCTCAAACGTGAGTGCATCACAGTCACCTGGAAGGCCTGGGGACACCGAGCCCTAGAGTTTCTCATCCTGTAGGTCTGAGGGTGGGCCCAGGAATCTGCATTTCTAACTAGTCCCCACGTGATGCTGGTGCTGTGCTCCAGGGCACAAACTTTGAGAATCGCTGCCCTACACTGTGGCCCATGTTTTCCTGCCTGCCACTCCTTCTCCTCTCTGGCCATTTCTTGCAGGGACCTCCCTTTCAGGCTGCCATGCCCCGGCCCTGCACTCAGCAAGACTTTCTGGCCTCTGGGCCTTTCTTTGCTCCGGGTCTTGCTGCCTGGGGTGCCCGCCCTCCCACTTCTCAAGGGCTAACTGCTGCTCCTGTTTTAAGTAGTAGTCAGAGCAACCACTCATTGATCAGCAACCAAACCTGCCTCCCTCTTCATCTGGTAAGTACTGTTAGTGTCTCCATTCTATGGTGAGAAAACTGACGTTCTGCTGGCAAGTCACAACCCCCTGTCACAGAGCTAGAAAAGAGAGCTGGGATTTAAGGTGGTCTGAATTTCAAGCCCACAGGTGAGTCGTAGCTCATCGGCCTCCCTCAGGAAGCCTCCTCTAAAGCTTCGAGACTGGATTTGGGATGCCTTCGGGGAGCCCTCCTACACTCTGTGTATGTCTTTATCAATGCGCTGACCACCTTATAGAGCAGTTATCTGTTGATAGGTCTGTCTGCTCGCTTCTACTGTTTGTTGCTAAAGGCATTGACTTGGTCCTAATCATCACAGTATTCCAAGTGCCTGGAACAGGGTCTGGCATTACTAAGTGTTCAATGAATACCTGCTTGCTGGCTGACTGATAAATACTGGTTGCTCAAATGTTTGTGAATAAATGGATAAATGGTTGCTACCCAATCACTATTAAGTGAATGCATAAACAGTAGGTGCTCATCACTGAATAAATGAACAACATATTAAGTTCTTTATACATGTTGGTTTGTTGGATGAATGACTTAATAGTAGTTGCTAATAAATGTTTGCTATAAATTAATGAATACATGAATGGCTAGTAGGTGCTCATTAAGTGTCTACTACCTGGCTGGGTGAATGAGTGGATTAACTGGGAGATGGATGGCTGGGTTGGGTTGGTAGGTGGATGGATGGATGGTTGGATGGTGGAATGAGTGGATAGATAGTTGGTGTATAGATGGAAGGGTGAATAGACGAAAGGATGGGTGGCTGGTTGGCTGGATGAATGGATGGATGGGTAGGTAGATGGATGGATGGATGAGTAGATGGATGGGTTGGGGGATGGGTGGATGGATGGATGGGTAGATGTATGGGTGGATGGGTGGGTGGATGGATAAGTAGATGGGTGGGTAGGCAGATAGATGGATGGGGAGATGGGTAGGTTGGTGTACAGACGGATGGATGGGCGGATGGATGGGAAATAGGTGAGTGCCTTGGTGGGTGGATGGATAAAGAACGGGTTGGTGGTTGAGTGCTAGGAGGCAGGGCCGTGACTTCAACACTGTTAGCATGGGGCACTCTCTCTGTAATGCCACTTCTGCCAGATAGATGACAAAGAGTTGTTCACAGAACCCCAGGGCACACCGAGTCTGCAGCCAGCAGGGCAGCCTGAGGGTTCTCTGGGCCACCAGCTATGACTTGAGAAACCAGATGGATGATGCATCCTGGGCATCGGGAGGGGGCTGTGGCACTGTATTAAATGTCAGGATGTCACCCAGCTGCGATATCAGGGCTTGACGTTTGTCACGTTCCTGAAGCACTTGTTTTAATGACTAATTATTTTCCCTTTTCTGACATGGCTCTTTGGGAGGGGAGCGAGGGAGCTTGGCTGGAAGCCGGAGACCTGTGCTCAGCAACTGAATTCACTAACAAGCCAGAAGTGAATTAACCCCGACCTGCCAGGTGTGCAGCAGAACCTGGAGGGCCCAACTCCCAGGCCCAGCCAAGTGCTGCTCAGCTGGGAGCTCCTTCCAGGGCTGGTTGGCACCTGCAAAGAATCCAGAATGTCTAAGTCAAAACCCAGGGGGACGTCTGATGATCTGGGAAAGAGCAGTTTGTTGACTTGAAAGTTCCTTGAATTTGATGTAAATGAAATGGTTAACCATGGGTTTTTTCCAAAAGTCCTTACTATGTAGGGGACATTGTAGAAACACTTGACCCGAATTATCTCATTTCATCCTTGCAATAGCCCTTTGAGGTAGGCTGTTATTACCATCTTCTCCCTTTTACAGATGAGGAAACTGAGGGACAGAAGTTGTTGCAGTGGTTTTAAAACACGTCTGCAAATTCTTCCAGAGATGAGTTTAATTCCCTTCCCTTTGAACATGGGCCGAGATGAGCAACTTGATTCTGAGGACTAGAATGAGGTAGGAGGACCCGTGTGACTTCTCAGACTAGATCAGGATGGAGTTCAGCTTCCTCCTGGCCCTGTCTCTAGAGGCACACACCTTTGGAGCCCTGACCCTCCGTTAAGGAAGTTGAGGTGCCTTGAGGCCACCATGCAGCAGAGCCCCTGGGGGGAGCCCACATGGAGACAGAAAGAGCCCCAAGGAGCTCCCCCATTCTAGTCTCAGCAGTGGGAGTCTTTCCACCCTGGCATCAGAGACGTGAACGAGGAAGCCTTGGAGATGACTTCACCCCAGTCCTTGCCTGACCATAGCCACACAAATGACTCAGAGGGAGAACCACCCAGCTGAGCCCAGCCAGGCCCCAGACGATGAGCGACAGTTGTGAAGTTTCGGGTGGTTTGTTATGCAGGCATAACTGGTGCAGCAGTAAAGTCGACTGCCCTAGATCACGTAGCTAGAGGATGACAGAACCAAGATCTGAGATCAGGAGCCACAGCTTAACCAGCAAAGCATCCAGCCCTGCCTACACGGTTTCACCTATTTTGTCTACCCATTGCATGGACTGGCAGGGTCCTGGTCTCAACTCATAGGTTTGGAGGAGGATTAAATGAAACAATTCGAGTAAAGCATTGCGTTCTGTGCTTGGCATATGATAAACCCACCGTCTTAGTTAATGGAAACTCTGTCCTTGCAGAAACTCAGCCGTAAACCTTGACATTATCCTCAGATTGTTCTCTTTCTCTCACATGCCACATCTAACATGTCTGCAGACCCATTTGGTGTTAATTTCTTTTGGGTCCAGAAAGTCATGCCTTCTCCCTCCTCCTTCTGCTTTCCCTGATGGTCCGAGCCCCTGCCATCTCCTTCCTGTCTCACTATAGCCGCCTCCCTCTTCCGGTCCTGGCCCCATCACTCTCTCTCTTTTTTTTTTTTCTGCTTTATCTCCACAAACCCCCCTGTACACAGTTGTATGTCTTAGTTGCAGGTTCTTCTAGTTGTGGGATGTGGGACGCCGCCTCAACGTGGCCTGACGAGCGGTGCCATGTCCGCACCCAGGATCCGAACCCTGGGCCGCCGCAGCGGAGCGCCTGAACTTAACCACTCGGCCACAGAGCCGGCCCCCCATCACTTTCTTTTTAACACAACCGCCAGAGAGATCCTGACAGAACTGAAGTCAGATCAGCTCTCGCCTCTGCCCCAAACTTGAGAACAGCCCATTTCTCTTAGCATTAAAAACAAAGCCCTTTCAGCAGCCTGCAGGGTCCTACGTGATGTTCGACTCCCTCCTCACCAATACCTCCCCGAGTCATCTCCTACGACACCTGCCCGGCCCGATTTATCACTCCAGCCACAGAGCTCCTCGCTAGTCCTAGAACATGCTGGCACATCTTGCCTCAGCACTTTGCCTCTGCTGTTCCCTCTGCCTGAAATGCTCTGCCTGCTGATATGCACATGGCTCCCTTCTTTACCTCTTTCAGGTCATGGCTCAAATGTCATCTTTGTATTGAGGCATCTCCTCACCACTTATTTAAAATGACACCCCTCCTCTTCTCTACCCTCCTTCGCTTTTGATTTTTCTCCGTAGCACCTATCACCATCTAACAGACTGTATCATCTTTCCTAGTCACCTAGTTTGCTAGGTCCCCCTCTGCTAGAACGTAAACCCCATGAGGAAGGAGATTTTTGTCTGTTTTGGTCACTGCCCCTGGGATAGTGTCCAGCAAATAGTAGGTGCTCAAGAAATCCTTGACAAATGAAGGCATGGCTATTGGCTGTTATGATCAGGAGGCCAGTCAGGAAGCTATTGAGCTACTCCAGGTGAGGGCAGGCTGTGCGTAGAGGTTGAGGGGCAACAAGCTTAAGAGAAACATGGGCTGTGGGATCTGGTGGGGGAGGAGCAGTAATGATGCCTCCTGGTGTTCTGGCCCAGGGGGAGCAGTTCCACCCCTGGAGACACAGGAGGAGGAGCCGGCTGTAGATGGAGGGGAAGATGGCGTATTAGTATGGGATAGGCTTGAGATGCTGCTGGGATGTCCCGGTGAGGTCCAGGCCACTGAGAGAGATGAGGACTGGAGGGGTAGGGAAAAGTTCAGCATGGAGGAACCCTGGGAACTCCTGAGAGTGGAGAGAGCAGAGCCTCTGGGCAACGGACAGTGAGGACAAAGAAGGAACAGCAGGAGTCACTCACTCCCATGACCACAGGAGTCAGGCAGGTGACATTAGGGAACAGTGGGGCCTGTGGCAAACAGAAGTGCCCGTGCCACTACTGGAAGATGACGTAGCCTCCCTTGGCTTCCACTGGCTTGTTACCACGTGGGAAGATAGGCCCAGGTTTGTAAGAGCTTCTGGTTGTCTAGGGAAGCCAGAAATCTGGATATTTATGTGAAATTTCTTGTTTTTCTGAGACAGCTCATTTGAACTTTGAGAAAGTGCTCTATGGGCAAATAATCTACATCTGCAAGCTTGATCCACCCCACGGGCAATCAGTTGACAACCTCTGGGGTAAGGTAATGAGGGAAAGGTCTGGGGGCAGAACCTCAGGGGAGGGGGTTGCAGGGGTGCTGCCTGGCCAAAGGCACAGGAGGTGGGAGTTCTAAGCAGGCAGCCGGTTGGAGTGCTGAACATCGTGGGGAGGGCCAGGAGTTTGAGGACAAAAACTGGGCCCTCACAGGTCACAGGACCAGGGCAGGTTTGTGCAATGGGTTTGGGAGCCATCCTTTCTGTCCCAAAACATTTCCACCTTCCTTACAAGGGACGTTGAAGGGGAGACCAATGGAAGTTTCTTTGCTTCAGACCAGGGCTGCCCCTAGAAGAGAATGGGGCTCGGCCAAAGCATCCAGTGTGAGGCCAGCTCCCCCAGCCCACGGGAAGGGAGACTGAACTGTGGACATCTCTCGGAGGCCTCTTGGGATATTACGAATCACAGTCATTTTGAAATTAAACGTTAATGATGTTCAGAACAGAAGAGTAAGTTTCTTTGCTCCCAGCCCCACCTCTGTACCCAGTGCGAGGCCTGGGGTGGACGCCCTGGCCCCTCCACCTGCGCGTGTTGCTGTGGAAGCCTGGAGCGCTGGCCGGTGGAACTCCCCATGTTGACAGCAGTGCTCTCCATCTGGGCCACCCGATCCAGTAGCCACTAGCCACATGCGGCTACGAGCACGTGAAATGTGTTTAGTGTGACTGAGCAGCTGGGTCTTTTATTTAATTTAATTTAAAATAATTTAAATTTAAATAGCCTCGTGGGGCTAGCAGCCACCCTACTGAACAGGGTAGGTCTAGAGAGTTGGAAGAAACTGTCATGATTCTAGAGACAAGACTCTGCCCTTTCTCAGGCCGCCCGCAGAGGAGGGAAGCCAGTGGGAAGCAGCTTTTTGGGGAGCTGTCAGTCACATGGGGTGGCTCCCTCCACCCGAGGGCTAGAGAGCCAAGCAGAGGCTGGGCCTGCCTTCCTCTGGCCTGCGTGGCCACCTCGGCCTCTCTCTCTTCCGTTTCTCACGGATGTCTCTGCCACTCCGGTCTTATCAGGCCCAGCAGACAGCTGAACATAAGGCCTGGGCTCAGTGGCCTGGAGAAGCCCTTGTAGGTCATGGGCCATGCCACATGCTTCAGCTCAGTGGCCTACCCCAGGCCTCTGCCTGCCTGGGTACCAGCCCAGCTCACAAGGAAAGGGCCACTTTGAGTTTTCCCTCCTGGTCTCTCACGTGAGTTTGCCTTCCAAAGGGCCCTTGTTGGACAGAAGTGTGTATGGCAGAGGGAGAGAGAGTGGCTGTGGTTTGGCAGGATCCAAGGATTCCTGAGTTCCTAGAATGTTTACATCTAATAAGTTCGCAAATCCCTAACAATGGGTATTTTCTTATTTTTGCTTCCGGCATTCTAATTAAAAAAAAAAATCATGTATAAAGTATAAACACATTCCGTTTGTAAAAGATTAAAATAATTCAGAAGTTTTTCCCGTAGGTAAAATTGCCTATGGTCTTCCTCCCTTCCTCCCAGTCTACCTTCTGTGTGCACCCTTCCCCCCTCCCATGGGTGTTTTTCCCCCTAAAAGAGATCCTATTGAATATATTATTCTGTGACTTGCTTTTCTCACTGACAGTGCCTATGGGAATCTTTCTGTATCTGTTAATGGAGATAGGCCCCACTCCTCTTTAACTGCTGTGTAGTATTCCACGGTACCCCGTGTGGTGTGGTTTATTTAACGGCTCCCTGTTGATGGCTATAGTCTGCCCTCCATATCCCCGGTTCTGCAGCTGTGAATTCAACCAAAACAGATGGGAAAGCCTATAATGACTGCATTTGTACTGAACGTGTATAGACTTTTTTTTCTCGTCATTATTCTCTAAACAATACAATGGAACAACTATTTACATAGCATTTACATTGTATTAGGTATTATAAATAATCTAGAGATGATTTAAAATATATGGGAGGAGGGGCATAGATTATATGCAAATACTATGACATTTTGTATGGGAGACTTGAGCATCCCAGATTTGGGTATCCAGGGAGCCCTGGACCCAATCCCTCGAATACAGAGGGACTACCGTATTTGGGGTTTTTTCTTCAGGTTTCAATAGCACACACTGTGTTGCAGTGAACATTCTTGCACATACCTCTTTGTGCACGAGTGTGAGCATAAGCAGACATGCACACACATGACAGGGGTTGTGTAGACTGCATTACCCATCTGTAAGCATTCACTCCACCCCTACTCCAAACTTCACGGGAGGTGTAGGCCTCCCTGCCCCACTGACACCGGGCTTGGCCACAGGACTCGCTCTGCCCAATGGAATGGGGGCAGGCGTGATGGTGGCCAGTTCTGTGCCTAGGCCTTCAGGGGCCTGGAATGTTTCTGCTTGTCCCTCTTGTGCTTTGGCTATCACCAGGAGAACAACATTACCCAGGGAGCTACAGGTCCCAGGAGGACAGGAGACGAGGCCTGGAGCTCAGCCCAGCCATGCCCAGCCTGGATCAGGCCCGCCTGCTGAACTGCAGGCAAGTGAGCCAGAAAACAAATGCTGGTTCTGTGCAGCTGAAATTTCCAAGTTGTTACACAGTAAAAGTTGCCTGACACAGGAGCGAAAACTGGGAGAGCTTTTAGTATCTATCAAAATGTTTAATGACATGCCCTTTGACCCAGTGTCCTAATTCCAGGTGCTGGCCTACTGGAACACTCCAGCTCGAAACATGTGAACAATGATCTTTAGACCGACTCCCGCGTGGTAAGAGACGGTGTGCTCCCTGTCCCATGTGATAGATGGGGCTGTCCAGGCATTGAGGCGTGAAATCACTTAGCAGGTCACACAGGGTGCCCCTGGGGGACTAGGAAGACTCCGGAGCTGCGCTGCCCCTCCACTGGGAGCAACAGCACCAGGGGTCAACAGCCCCCATAGCAGCATGTGTGTGGGCACCACCTGGCCTGTCTGCGGCCACAGATCATTGACTTGAGAGCCCCGCCGTTTTATCATCTTGGGAGCCTTTTCCAAGCAGGACCCACAGCCCCCCTACAAGCAGCTCCAATCCCCAGGGGGCTGCCAGGGGCTTAAGATTGGCTGCGAAAACTCGTAAGATAGAAAGCCCAGGGAAAGAAGAATTTCCCATCGGATTGAAGTTGACTGTTTTCCATTCAGCCCTCAGACAGCCAATCTTTTCACCAAAGAACTGCATTTTTCAAACTCTTTTTTCCCCCTGTTCCTCCAGCGGCCTCTTAGATGGGATGGCGGGAAAGCCTCCCTGGGTGGGAAGATGCTCAGGGCCATTGTTGGGGTTCGCCACCTGGGCCCCCCACCTCCTTCCTCAGCCGCTCGTGGAAGGCCAAGGGGAGGAAAATTGACTTAACACAGGGGCTCCGTGGACACCTCCGCAGAGAAGTTCGTCTTTTGTTGGGGGGAAGCCCAGACCGGATCTCGGAGCTGGGAAATAGATCTGTTTGCTCGCTGTCCCCACTCTCCTCTCGGTTCATCTGTCTCTGTTAGCTCAGTGCTGATAATTCTGTCGAGTTGGAGCGCTCCCCTGGCTTGGCAGTGAATTGAGTCGAGAAGGTTTTTCCATGAAGAAACATAGATGCCGTTATCAGAGTTGGGGCGGGGGAGGGGGAGGTGGCTTCACGTAGTGGGTTGGAGCCATTGGGGTCTTCAGGCCCAGCAGAGAGGATGCGCACCTGTGCATCAGCTTGTGGCACCTGCTCGCCTGCAGGGAAGAGATGAGCTGAGAAAATGATACCGTCCTGGATGTCTGGCTGGAGGGAACCACTGCATCTTTCTGTATCAGGCATTAGAGGAAGGCCTCATTCGTTTTTAAACTGTTGCAGAGTGTTCCATTGCAGACATGTGGTGTGGCAGCCATGATGGCATAGGAGGTGGCCATTGAGTGAATGAGTGTGGGCACAGGGCTGATGGTCCACAGGCTGATCAGTGATTTAGGAGGTGCTGAGCACAAAGCCTTGCCCAATTCGTATACCAGCATTCACCTCCGGGCCAGCACAGTCTCTTCCTACAAGGCAGGTGCTGTCACCATTTTATAGATGAGTAAACTGAGGCACAGAGAAGTGAAGAAACTTGCCCAAGATCACACAGCTAACAAGTGGGAGAGCCAGGATGCAAACCCAGGCCTGACTGACCCCAAAGACACCCATGCCTGTAACTACCGCCTCTCTAGATAGCCCAGGACTCGGGAAATTTGCCCAAGTCATGCTGTGGATAGAGAAGATAAGAGAACGTGGAGTCTCTTGGAGTCCCAGGTCTTACGGTAACCTCCCTGTCCACACTCAACAGCTTTAAGTGGCCAGGGTGGGACTCTGGCTGTGGTCAGCAGCATGATCTGAAGCCCTTGGCTTTCGGTTCGCTTTTGCCTGAAGTAACCAGATAATTGCAGCTGAAGTGAGTCACTCAGCTGGAATTGCAGAAGCCAATTGCCTCCCTACTGGACTTGCTCTTCTGCAGTCTTTGCTCTTCTGTTACCCTCTCTGGAGTGATCACTGCCAAAGCCAGGACCCAGGGCCCCAGCATCATCTCTTTGTCTTGGGGCACAGCTCGGGGTACACATGATGCCAAGTGAGTTCTCCCCAAACTCTGATACAACCCAGAGCTGGAGCCGGCTGGGGTGGTCCCTCTGCCTGGCAGCTCCTGGCAGACATGCCGCTTGGGGCTCCAGCACGCTCGCTCCTCTGCATCCAGCACTCCTGGGCTGGGCCAACACTAATATTTACATTTGATGGCAAGGCTGCAGCCCAGGGCCGCTCCCCAACCCTGTGGTTCTCCTGGGCACGGGGGATGGATCTGCAGAGTCGGGGGTTGGAGACAACTTATGTGGGCTGAGCGGGAGTCATGGGGGATGGCAGGCAGGAAATTAGACCCAAGTCCTCAAATAGCAAAAATAACTATAGTGATAACAATAGCAATTATTTACAAAGTACTTACTATATGCCAAAGGCTGGGATAAGTCTTCCCTATGCATTTTCATCTTAGTTCTCATCCGAGTGCTTCAAGGCAGGTGCATTATAGTTTTAAAGGCTAGAAAACAGAGGCAGAGAAAAGTCAGTGGCGTGCCCAAGGTCACACAGCTAGTAAGTGATGGGCCTGGATGGCCAGCTGAGTCAACGAGCCTTGGGAATTCTAAAATCAAATGCTGACGGGGACCAGTCATTTAATGCAGTGAGTGAAGCCTGGTAAGCTTAAGATGATAGGGAGTGGTGGGGTCGGGGGCACACTGGAGAGGGACCCCCTTACCTAATGCTCAGTTCTAGCTAGTTGTTGCCACAGGGAAATGCAGACCTAGTGGGGCCAGCTCGTCTGATTTTCAAGAGAAAATCTTAGCATGTTTGTTTCTATAATCAGGGGGAAAATACATATTTATACATCTACAGGTCTTTATTTGAAGTCTTCCAATTTTTAAACGTTGGAAACACATTCTTTTTCTAAAAACAACACAGTGGGAGCCAAGTCAAACACGGCTTCGGGTGGTACCTCTGCTCTCTCTGCAAAGCCCAGCTTGTTCACCCCCGCGCTCTGCTTCCTTCATGCAGAAAGCAAGAGGGAGACTTCAGCTCAAAGGCCTTCTGTCTGGACCGTCACCCTGGAGCCACTTTCGGGGTGGATACATGGGGGAAACGTCACCCTTAGAGCCAGACATTCAGGGCCCCACTGGCCCCCACGCAGCAGAAGGCCCTGCTCTGGCCCACCTCCCGCGGCCCTCCTTCCTGGGATGAGGAGGTTCTGCTGGGGCGAGGGCACGTGCCCACCCAGAGCTCACATCCCCTCCTCTGCACCAGCCTCTGGGCCCTGGGGACCCCAGAATTCCCTGCCCCAAAGCCTCGAGCCCTCTTTCAGGACCAGTGGATCAGTTTTCCGTTGCTAGAAAGGAAACCACTTAAACTGCACAGTGTGAAACCACTATCATCTCATTGTGAGAACTCCCTCCCACGGTCCTGGGCCTGTCGGGGGGTTGGGGGGGTGGGTGCAATCATTCTCCCCTGGGTTGCTCCTGACGTCCAGTCGGACGGTGGCTGGGGCCAGAGCCATCTGGAGGTTCTTCACCCACACGTCTGCGGTCAATCTTACAGTCGGCTGAGGCCTCCGCCGGGGCTGCCGGCCAGAACATCTGCGCACGGCCTCTCCATGGGGCCCGTGCTCCCTCACCTTGTGGCCAGTGGTTCTAGAAACAAGTGTCCCAGGAGGGAGACCCAGGAGGAAGCCGAATCACCTTTCAGGACCCGGCTTCCAGAGGCCCTTCTGCCATGTTATTGGTAGAGGCAGAAACAAAAGTCTGGCCATGTCCGGGGAGGGATGGGGGCAAGGTTGATGGCCGCGAGGCTAGGTTACACGGTAGAAGAGTCCACGGCGTGGGAGATGTTTCTGTGGCCATTTTGGAGAATATTTTCTGCCCTAGCCTGCATGTTTCTCTTCCCCCGAGCACCTCCCGAGGATGCAGGGCAGTGGTGAGGCCAAGGGGCCACCGCAGGGGGCTGGGAGTGGATGGACGGGGCGCAGGCTGGCTGCGCACGCGCGGCGCACGCGGACCTCGACCCTGCCGTTAGGGACAGGCTGTCTGGAGGGCGGGGCAGGCCCTCTGGATTTGCTTTGAGGAGTCCCCACCGAGAGCCACACGTGGACAAGGCAGAGGTCGGCTCCTAGGGGATCCGAGTAACAGCCGCTGCTGAGCAGGAAGGGCCCGTGGGGAGGCGAAGAGAGATGGAGATAAATGAGCTGCTGTGTGTGCACCGACCTCCTGGCGAACTCGTCTTGACAGTGTGGAAAGGAGGTCAGCACTCGCCGGGGGTCGTGAGGGAAGCTAGGTGGTGCTTCCTCGCAAGAACTTGGCTTTGCTCGGGGGACAAGACAAACACACACAAGCCAGCCATCAAGAAGCCAAAGGCATGGGGTAAACGTAGGTCAAACTACAGGCCTTCGCTGAAGGAAGAGGTCGGAGGGCGGGTTCTCAAACCTGCCTGCAAATCAAAATCACCTGGGGAAGCCTGACGACATCCTGGTGCCCAGCTCAGAATTCTGATGCAGTCCGTCTCTTCGGGGCCTAGGCGTCGGGGCGGGCAGGGGTCTTAAAAAGCTCCCCGGTGATTCTACTATCCAGCCGAGTTTGCAATTCAATGAGCCAAAGGAGCAGCAGCTGGAGGGGCAAGGCCCCCAGGCCTGGACCAGGGAATGGCTGGAAGAGGGAGGAGTGGGAAGGCATTCCAGGTGCGCGGAACAGCTGGCGCAGGAGCAAGGGCGCGGACAGTCATTGCAAGATTAGGAAGTAGTAGCTAAGGGTGGATATTCTAGGGTGCTCGTATGATTAATAATAATAATAAAAGAAAACGGCCGATGGATGCCTGCCACCATGTTGTGAACTCACCCATACAATCTCGTTCGGTCCTCACTAGAACCTTGTGAAGTGGGGATTTTCATTCCCGTTTTGCAGATGGGAAAACTGAGGTTGAGACAGACTATCTGACTTACCCGGGGCTAACCCAGAGCTGGGATTTGAACCCCTGACTCTCTGATTCTGAAAGTGGTGCTTAGAGGGTCCTCAATACAAACATGGGAAATTCTGCCCTTGATCTAGAGGTAACAGGGCACCGGTGTAAACTGAGGTCAAGCAGGTGGTGTGTTGGAGTGGGTACCTGTGAGGTGGTGAGCACGGGGGGGGGGGGGGGGGGGGGGGGGGGGGGGGGGGGGGGGG
>NC_060267.1:116907940-116940588 GCF_021613505.1 Equus quagga
GGGGGGGGGGGGGGGGGGGGGGGGGGGGGGGGGGGGGGGGCAGAATGTAGGGAGTGTGTGTGTGTGTAAGAGAAAGTGAGCCAGTGAGCGAGAGAGAATGGTGGGGAGGTGTCCTAGTGGAGTGAGGGTGGCTCCTGGTCCCAGCTCTGGGGGCTGGAGCAGCCCCTTTCAAGCTGTCGCTCCCTTTGCTCAGCTGAGGCCTGGGCAGCTCCCCAGCATGGGCAGCCTTACGGAGCATCTCAAGCCTCTGGCCTTTGCATGGGCCATTCTCTGCCTGGAACTGTCTTGCCCTCTTCTCCATCTGTCCCACTGCTGCTCACCCTTCCACGCGTAGCTGGGACATTGCTTCTTCAGTACAAACTGAGTTTGAGTTTGAACTCTGCCACTTATTAGCTGTGTGTTCTTGGGCAAGTCACTCAACCTCCCTGATTCTCAGTTTGTTCATCTGTAGAACAAAAAAAGTAAAACTAGTCCTTGTCTCAGAGGCTGCTTTCGAGGGTTCAGCATCACCACGTATGTAAAGCTCTTAGGGTGGAGCCTCCTTCGCTCGAGGGCTCCCAGAGGTCAGCGCCCATATCTGCATTACAGCTGCTGTTTGTCTGTCTCCGTCCTCCTCGAGACTGTAAGTCCCTGAGCAGAGGCTGTCCCTGGCCTCCACTGGAACCCGTGCCCAGCAGGATGCTTGGCATGCATGGCACTTGGAGGGTCCTTGGTGCAAATGTGGGAGATCCTGCACCTACCTGGAGCTGGCCTGATCTAGGGATGGTAGAGATTGCTAGGTGCGATCCCACCCAAGTTGCTACCCCTTCTCCTCTCCATGTCAACAGAACCCCAGTGTTGACGGGAGCAGTAACGTATCCGTCTCAAGGAGCGCCCTCTCCAGGATCTTGCAGCCCGTGTGGCCCCGGGATGCAGTCTGGCCAACAAGCTGCCTTAGGTTGGGTTCCCAGAAGCAGAGTCTTTAAGTCTGAGGTTTAAGAGCTGGCACTTTATTTGGAAGGTGACCCAGGAAGGATTTGTGGAAATGAGACAAGGAAGAGAAGATGCCAAACACAGAGTGTGTGAGTGAGCAAGTGATGGCTGGAGCCAACTGGGGCTTGATCCCGCTGGGAACCTCTGAGTCATGGTGTAGAACAGGCCCCATCTTTTCCCACCTGGGCTATTTATCCACCACCTGCTGTCTGTCATTGGTTGAGACTTCTCCCAGGTACCCTTAACTCTGCACTTCTGGCCTGCTCTGTGTGGTGACCTGAGCAAGCTCCTGGGGCAAAAGGAAGGTGTTTGTAGAAGGACATTCTGTGGTGCCCAAATGACGAGTGCCAAGGGGACACGGAGGGGCAGGCACCAACAGTGTCTATGACAGAAGTGTTTAGTGTTAAGACGTTGCAAAGGACTTCCAGAAAAGCCCATGAAAGGGAGGTTGACTCAGCTGATGTGGGCCCTTTTGCCACTTTTCCTCTTTTTCATTTTTATTTATTTATTTTTTTGGTGAGGAAGACTGGCCCTGAGCTAACATCTGTTGCCAATCTTCCTCTTTTTGCTTGAAGATTGTCAGTGAGCTAACATCTGTGCCCATCTTCCTCTACTTTGTGTGTGGGATGCTGCCACAGCACAGTTTGATGAGCGGTATGTAGGTCCGTGATCGGTCTGTGCCTGAAATCCAAACCCGTGAACTCTGGGCCACCAAAGTGGAGCACGTGAACTTAACCACTATGCCACTGGGCCGGTCCCACCACTTTCCACTTTTTCAGACTATAGATTCAATTGCTGGCACTGTGGCAACCATCATACATCCATGAGGCAAAGGCCACCAGAACCATCAAGACCTCTCTGTTCTGACATCTTTTAGTTATTAAACAAGTTACTACTGGACCTTATGTTATACAAGAAAAATAAGCCCTCTCTTTACAGTTTAAGGCAGCCATTGATATTTGGATTATGTTACTTGCAGGCTAACCCAATCTTAGTTCAATAGATAGTAAATGGTGAAGAATGAATGAATAAAACCTGGGCAGGGATGGGTAAGACGGAGACTACCTTTTGCTTACAGAGATGCCCAGCACGTCAGACAATATTCCTAGACTGTAAGTTCCCGAGGGCTGGAGGATGATCATTTTAGCTCGTTATTTTATCCTCAGCCTGTGCAGAGGAGACTTGCAGTAATTGTTTCCTGAATAAATGAATGGCCAATGATCCTTGGAAAGGAGAGAGAGCCACAGATGCTCCAGACACAATTTATTTGAGTTTACGTTTATGAAAAGTCTTTTCATACACCAGATTATTGTTCTTTTTTGCTAGAGGGAGAAGGGTTGGGGAGGGGAGAGAAGGGAGGGCAAAGGAGCCAGGATCAAGTATTAAAAATTGAGTAGGTTAGACTTCCACTCTCTGACCTTCAGCTTCCTCATCTGTAAAATGGGGCTAATAACCATACTAAACCGAAGTGTGTTATAAGGATTCAATGAGATAATGTATGACCCATGAATAGCAGAGTCCCGGGCACATAGTAGGTCTTCAATAGAGGATACTTTATTATTATTATTGCTGCTGTTGTGGTTGTTGTTACTAATAGGTACCTCTACTGGGCTCTGTGGAAAATGAATACAACATGGTCCCTGTGCTCAGATAGCCAACTATCCGATAGGAGGGACTCGCTGTATTATGAGGGAGGATAAATACAATGATTTCCATTTTATGGCTGGAGATGTAGATTCCGAGGACTATAAAATGTACCCAAGATCAGCTGACTGATTTGTGGTGGGATTCTCCCCCTGCGCCATGTAGGGACTTGGGAGGAAC
The DNA here is from genome assembly GCF_021613505.1 of Equus quagga. NCBI lineage: Eukaryota > Metazoa > Chordata > Mammalia > Perissodactyla > Equidae > Equus > Equus quagga. The sequence continues at coordinate 116,910,737 of NC_060267.1, forward strand.
ACAAAAAGTGCTATTAACCTTGGGGCAAATTCAGCAGAGAAATTCTGTGATTTGGTCTTGTACGCAGGGCCAACCTTTGGCTGGGGTTCCAGTGGGCTCTGTGACAGTGGCTGCAGTTCCATCTCTCTGTACTTAGTTCTCTCCTGTTCTCCAGGCCTCAGAAGCCTCCAGAGGCCCATTCCAGCTCTGAACTTGAAAATGCATTTGTTAAAAGGAGCCAAATTGGGATGAAATGACTAAGGAAGGTGCCCTTTTGCAGAGCTGTGGATGGAAATGTCTTCCAGATCAGGACGAGGTGCTCTATTTTCCAGATAGGTCCCTAGAAGCTTCTTGATTCTCAGGATTGTCTTGGTCTGCTGATCTCAGAGTTATTTTCACCAAGACTCTGGACCACTGTGAACTCTCAGTGGCCGGTCCCACTCGCTGATGGGGAAAGAGAAGAATTCCCCTGTCACCTGGTTAGGAGCCTTTCCCAACTGGGTGAAGATGTTTCCAAAATATTTCTATGGTAATTGATGGAGTTATTAAGATTTATTGAGTAAATAACGCTCCCATTCAAAAGAAGCTCAGGCTGAAAGCACATCTAACTTCCCATAGGTGGGCTTCCTTGTTGCGCATCAGAAACCCTACGAATTCCCATGGTCTCCATCACAGACTCTGGGACCACCACACTGTCTCGTGGGTAAAGTGACTTCCCTCATGGCGGAGGCCTCAGAGAGGAGATGGACGGGGCAGTGGGCTGAGTGGCTTGCTCAGTCTCAGTGTGGAGACATCCGTCCCAACCCAGGCCATGCTGGACTCTGCGTTTCTCCAAGCACCCCCTTTGATAGCTGGATGTCTTGGGGCACAAAGCAGGGTGCTACTCCCTCCTCCAGCATCTGACCCACACCCACGGGCATAGCTCTACTTTCGTGAAACTAATAAACACAAATCATCATCACAAGTCTTGACATAACTATTTGAGAGCGTGTGGTGGGATGATACATGTTTTTGCTCCTGGTGTTCCCACCTTGCCCCCTCCTCCATTCTGCCAGCTGTGCATCCCCAAGGCGATGAGTCAACAGAAACTCAGAAGACAGACTGTCAGCTCTCGGCTCTGGAGTTTCAAAACCTTTGGCCTCAGGGGGATGAGAGGGACTGAGGCATAAATAATGGATGTGGGAGGAGAGTCGGGGAAGAGGGAAACTTCTGCACCTGCAGATGGAAAGGATTCCCCTGGCTGGGGGAGAGGAGAGAGATGGAGGGGAGGCAGGGCCACGTGGGCACAAGCGGACTCAGCTTCCAGAACCACGCGGCTCCCCGTGGAGGGAGCTCTTCTGTCATCGGCCAGGGGTGCCAAGGGAGCTCAGTCAGCACCTCCACATCTGAGGTCTCTTCTTGTGGTCACTGCACACCATCCCCACAGGAGCTACGTGGGTGTCCTTCCTGTGGATGGCAGGTGAGGACCTCCTTTTGGGGTGGCCAGCACACTGGCCCAGAGGGGCACCTCCAATAGTGTCTGAGGGCTTGCCTGTCGCCTAGTGTTTATCCTATGTGGATGCTCCCATTTCAGTGTCTCAGGACATGTGTAAACTGTAGGGGTGGGTTAGGGCCCTGGACACCTGCAGGGGTAGAAGTGATGGAGGAGACAAAGCCGCTCATCACTCCTGCCCCGTTGGAACTGGCTGAGGTGCACCTGCTGAGGTGGGGCAGGGTGACCCCATGGCTCTTAGAAGCTCTTTAGCTACAGAAGCTCACAGCATGTGGAGGGAGGGACGAGATGGGCTGTGGGCTCATGCACGTCCCTTAGTTCCAGCTGTAACTCCACTTTTTCTGTTACTGTTTGGAAATCCTAACTGGGTGAACTGTGAGAGAGAAGCCATTTCTTCCTTCCTCCCTTGCGGAAGCTCTGGGGACCTGGTCTGTTTTCTCAGCTCTGCCACTTCTCCCCGGGGACTCTCCTCCCCAGCCAGGCTGCCCAAGGGGTGGAGCCTCCCACCAGCCCCTGCCCTGCGCAGCTCCCCACCCCCCACGCAAGTTCACAGCCTTTCCATTTAAAGAGTTCATTGCTGCAGGAAACAGATGGGAGTAACAAAAATAATAAACAGTGAGAATTTCAAAGGTTCCGGAAGCTTCGAGTCATGGTCTCAGGCCTGTAGTTAAAGACTTCCTTCTGAGATGGGACCTGAAAATGACTGCAGCCATGGTCACTTGAGCTCCTGGCATGGCCAGGCAGGTACTGGCAGCATTGCAGGCTGCCAGCCGCTGGACTGGTCTGGAATGTCACGGTGGTCCTGCAGAGGGACGGTGTCGTTCCTGCCATTTCACACATGTGAAAATTGAGCTCAGAGAGCAGGATTCGGCAACGTGATTTACGGGGCCCACTGCAAAATGAAAATGCAGTGCTCTTGTTCAAAAATTATTAAGAATTTCAAGACGATGACAGCAGAGCGTTAAACCGAGCACGAGCCCTTCGGATCGCGGAACCCTGTGTGACCGCGTGGGACAGGGGTTGTGGCAGAGCCATTAGACAGCTTACCCAAGGACACCAACCAGTGAGAGGCAAACCCAGGTTTCTATGCAAGGTCGAGCACAGCCTGAAACTGAATTTTGCCATCTCCTGTTTACCTGCCGGCATCTCCACTGCCTCCTTCCCGCCCACCACAGCTCCTGGAGGCTTGGCTGTGACCCTTATTTCTATGCCTTAAAAAGAACAGTGAAAAGCAGAGCATGACTTGAAGACACGGACACTACACAAATCCTGGTGTTGTTCCGAGAAGCCCTTTGGCATGTGCTAAAATGGGAGCTGAAGACACGATTGGGCATTGCCCCATCGCTAGCCTTCGCCATTCAATTAACTTGACAAGGAAACATTTTTGAGACAGATGATTCTCATTTTCAATGCCGTTTGAAAGTCCCTGGGGGCAGGAAGAATAGTCAAGCTTACTCACTTCAGGAAGTGGTGTCTTCACTTGGATTTATGTGGACTTTATTTTAAGGGACCGCAGCGGGCTCAGCCCACGTAGATGTGCCTCCCTGGTGGGACGAGTATAATAGGTTTACAATATACATTTGATGCAGTAGCTTAAAACATGTTATGAGAGCATATATTGGTATTTTATTCTATAATCACAGTGGTTCTCAATGGAGGGAGTGACTTAACCCCCCAGGGGACATTTGGCAATGTCTGGGGACATTTTTGTTGTCATGGCTGGGTTGGGGGAGCTGCTACTGGCTGCTAGTGGGTAGAGGCCAGGGATGCTGCTAAACCTCCTGCAATGCCCAGCACAGTGCCCACAGCAAAGAATGATCCAGCCCCAAAGGTCCTAAGCCACAAGGCTGAGAAGCCCTCACCAGCAATCACAACTCATCTTGGAATTTTCAAGGAAGGAAATAGGTCTCTAAGCCTCGGACCCCAGTTTGTAAAAATCTACCCTTAGGAAAAAAGTTTTGAGAGATGCCAACTGAATTTGTGACCACTATCTAAGAACTAACTGGGCACCGAATCAGGAGTCAGGTGAACCTAGGGTAATCCTCCCAACAACCCCGAGAAGTTTGAATGGTTACCCCATTTTGCTGATGTAAAAACTGTGGCTCAGAGAGGTTGTTAGGGAAGGACTTCCTGGAGGTGGGGTTCCCCCCAAGATGCCGTCACAGCATCACACACAATGGGCGGTTTCTTTGGCCCCGAGAGATCCGTTTTTGTCTCTTGGCCCTCCACTTGTTTTGGTCACCCTACCTGGCTCCGGAAGCCCCCTCCTTGCTTTTGCTCACAGCGGCTCCTTTTTTTTCCTCTGCCTCGCACCCACCCATCTCTGCTTCTTGAGTGTGTGTATTCGCAATACCTGGACTACGCTTTGAGGGACCCACACTCCTCCTAGGAGCTTGGGAAGAACTGGGGATGGGGCAGGCAACCCAGGTGACAGCACCCAGTGTATTAATGGTCCCCAGGGACCGATTTGGGATAGTCACATGACCAATCTAAGCCAGTGAGAAGCTAGGAGAGGTTTGCTGTCCTCTTGCCACAGCAGGGGACCCAGCCTAAGGGGGGGCCAGACACAACACAGGAGGCCCAGGTAAATGTGAATTTCAGATTAACAATAAATAAAAAAATTTTAAGTCTAAGTATGTTCTACTAAATATTTGGGACATGCTTATACCAAAAAGTGAGACATATTTATACTGAAAAATTTTCCTTTTTATCTTCAATTCGAATTAAACTGACATTCTGTATTTTTATTTGCTAAATCTGGCAACCCATCAGAGGAAGCTAAAGATAGGATGGTTCCTGGTGAGCCGTTAACCTTACTTAAAGCCAAACTACCCAGAGACTTATAGCTGAGTGATTGGTAAGGAATTTTCTGGACTTTCTCAAAGTCTTGGCCTTAGGGGGCATGGAAAGAAAGCTTCTGAAGGGTGTCCTGTGCATCCTCCTGTCCTTCACAGTGCTCAGTGTCCAGGGACAATAAAACCTCCTTGACTACAAGGCTCTGTGCTTGGCTCCCTTATACTACAGACCTTTATTTCTTTTCTTTTTTTTTTTTGGTGAGGAAGACTGGCTCAGAGCTAACATCTGTTGCCAATCTTCCTCTTGTGTTTTTCTCCTCCCAAAGCCCCAGCACATAGTTGTATATCCTAGTTGCAAGTCATTCCAGTTCTTCTATGTGGGACGCTGCCACAGCATGGGTTGATGAATGGTGTGTATGTCTGTGCCCAGGATCTGAACTGGTGAATCCTGGGCCGCCAAAGCAGAGAGCGTGAACTTAACCTCTATGCCGCTGGGCCACCCCACTACAGCCCACTACCACCTTTATTTCTTTGAGCATCTACTCTGTGCCAGACCCAGTACTGGAGCTGTCACTGAAATTACTTCCCACTCTTCAAATGTGTTTGATTCCGTTAACATCACACCCATTTCACAGGTGAGAATACAGAGGTCTGGGAAGGTGACATCCTTTACTTTAGAGCACAGGCTGGAAGAGTGAGAAGCAGAGAGCTGGAAGCAGGTCCTCATGACTCGGAGGCCTGCACTGTGCAGCCTGCCACCTCGCGGCCCCCACAGCTTGCCTGCCCGTCAGCCCTTGGGAGGAACCCAGTGTTATCCATGACCCTACCTTCCTCTTTTAGCCCCTGAGGACTCCCATTAGCTGCCCTCCTCCTGCTTGAAACAAGCTGCTGAACATCTGGAAGCCCTAGGAGGCCATTTCTTTGACAACCTTCGCTTTAAGGGGCTCTTGGAAATTCTTGCCCCAACCGCCGTGACGTGAGCAGCCCAGGTACACAAGCCTCTGGAGGCCAGACGGGGGGCAGGCACCATTTGCTTCCTATTACCCTGGGGAGGGGCCTCACTGCCAGCCGCCGGGAACAGGAGCCCCTGGCCTCTGATTTATGGCCCATTTGGAAACGAGGCCTCGGAGCAATTACTGCTGGATGGAAGGCCGAGAGCTTTGCAAAGCAGAAAGCAGATCTCAACTGACTGCAGCCTCCCCGGGCAGATGAGAAACATCTAGTGAGTTCCTTCTTATTTATTTAAATTGCCAGACTTCTGCAGACCTGCTGCCTTCAAGCCAGGGACTGTTCTAAGCCCTTCATGAATATTCACTCAGTTAGGCTCCTAGGAGGGAGATGCTATTACCATCCCATTCTACTGGTGAGACCCTGGGGCCCCCACGGAGAACACAACTTGCTTCAGTCCCCCAGCGAGGAACACGGGCTCAGCTGGGATTTGAATCCAGGCACCGGGATGGCTGATCTTTAAAACATGTAAACGAGATCGCCAGAGTGCCGGCTTCGGAACCCCAATGGCTTCCACTCACAGTTAGGCTAAAACCCAAAGCTCTTAAGCTGTAAGGACCTCTGTGACCCGCCCCAGGTTGTCTCTCTAATTAACATATCACAAAACTCATCCATTGAAAGTGTACAGGTCAATGTTTTTTAGTTTTTTTCATAGTTGTGCAACTATTGCCACATCTAACTTTAGGATATTTTCATCATCCCCAAAAGAAACTTCATCCTCGTTACCAGTCACTCCCCTGCCCCCTTCTCCCCAGCCCTTGGCCACCACTGATCCTTCTGTCTCTGCAGACTCATCTACCCTGGACGTTCCATAGACAGCGAGTCCGACAATACGTGCTCTTCGTAACTGGCTTCTTTCACTTAGCGTAAGCTTTCAAGATTCATCTATGTGGTATCGTGAATCAGTACTTCAATTTTTTTTTGTGGCTAAATAACATGCTGCTGTATGACATACCACATTTTACTTGTCCCGTCCTCAGGCGGCGGACATGGGCTTGTTTCTGCTCTTTGGCTGATGACTGAAGCCACCGTGAACTTTGCGTGTAGTTTCTGTGGACCCTTCTGGGTTTGGACATGCTGAGCGTGCTGCCCTGGCTTGGTCCTCACAGTTCCTTCTTTCTGAAGGGCCTCTCCCCAGACCTTCCTGTGGCTCCACGCCTCGCTTCACAGCCCGGCCCACACGTCACCTCAGAGAGGCCCTCCCTGACCACCCTCTCTGCTCGGCATGCCCCTCCCGTGCCCTGCTTTCATTCCCTTTGGTGACCGTGTCACTCCTGGAAATGGCTTTATGTTCTTTGAGCCCTTGATTTCTCTGTCTCCCCACCTTGAATGGAGGCTCCATGAGGGCAGGGGCCTCCCTGGCCGTGTTCACTGCAAGACCCTCAGTGCCGGGCCCACCGCGGGTGCTCTACCGGCAGACAAGGCCTGACCCAATGGACGGAATGGAGCGCCCACGACTCGCTCCAAGACAGACCCAGTGACTCTGACTGGTAACCAGGGCTGCTCTGATGACTGGCCTACTAACACTGTCTCAACTGAGGCTGGTTAATTCTCTCGTAAGAGACGGGAGAGACGCAATAATCCAACAGGTGCTGTGGAGGAAGCGAGAACGGTGTGGCTTTCGAGAGAGGGGGCTTTGGCCGGGAGCGCCTGGGTTATGACTTGTTCTGAGCTCTGTGACCGGGAGCAATTAGTTTTATTTTCTGTGTTCAGTTTTCTCAACTGTCCGATGGGACTAAGAATGTCGCCATCTTTACCAGATAGCGATGAGGGTTGTCTTAGTCAGGGTTCTTCAGAGAAGTAGAACCAACAGGAGATTTATGATTTATTATAAGGAACTGGCCCATGTGATTATGGAGGCTGAGTCATCCCAGGACCTGCCGTGTGCAGGCTGGAGACCCAGGAAAGCCAGTGGTGTTCCAAGAACTGGAGGCACAGCGCCTGAGGACAGGGAAGACCCAGCTCTCTCAGCCCAGCAGTCAGGCAGAGAGAGCAAATTCCCCCTTCCTCGGGCTCTCAGTTCTCTTCAGACCTTCAACGGATTAGATGAGGCCCACTCACACTGGGGAGGGCCTCCTGCTTTACTCAGTCCACTGACTTAAATGCTAATCTCTTCTGGAAAGACCGTCCCAGACACACTCAAGAAGAATGTTTAATCTGGCCACCTCAGGTCCCAGTCAAGTTGACACAGAAAATTACCCATCACAAGGGTAAATTGAAATAATGTGGGTGAAATGCTCCACGTATGTATGTTGGCTATTTTTATGTGGATGGATATAGAGATGAGGAGAGCAGAGGGAGCGAGGAGGATGGGCAGGTAAGAAGGCTAGAAGGGAACCTGGGAGGGAGTCAGTGAGGGCTTCCTGGGGGAGGTGGCATCTAAACTGGGGCAAGGAAAAGGCACCCTGGGGAACATGACCTTCCTCCTCCTTCCTCACCAGGATCCAGATCAGGGCTCCAGCTAGCCAGTGGAAGACTCCCGGCAGCCATTCCACCCCCTTGGCCTGGCTGCTGGCAAGCCTGCCATTTGTGGGCAAGACTTCCGGGAGAAGAAGCACCACGCCATGGTGGTTAAGCTCAGAGCTCAGGGCAGATCGGGCCACGTGGTGTTCAAACCCCTGGCTTCCTGACTGGCTCCCTGCATCCCTGGGCAACTTCCTGAACCTCTCTGAGCCTCAACATCCTCATCTACAAACAGGGATGGTAGCGACAGCACCGACTGCAGAGGAGTGTCATGAGAAATCACTGAGCTATCGCACAGGAAGCATGGGGCAGATGGCCCTTGGTAGGTCAGCGTCAGCGTCAGTAGGTTCAGTCTTGGCCGAACCCCTCTCTATACTCGCAGTCCCCTTGCCTCGTCTGTCTTCCAGAGCCATAGCAAAGCGGGCAACTCTGCAACCCAGGCTGCCGGTTAAAGAGCTGGAGCAGAGGTTGGGACCATTGTGTGCGGGCCAGGCTTGAGCCCGCTGTGTGGTCTTGGGAGAGTGAATGGTCCCCCCTGAGCCTGGGGGGTGGGGGAAGCTGCTGACGGGCGCAGGGGAAAGGAGGTCGAGCCCTTGCAGCTTCCTGTCTCCCTGGGAATCCCTGAGAACATTCCCCAGCCTCCTCCTCTGCCCTCAGCCCTCTCCCGGGGCTTAATTGGGCAGCTGCACTCGCTCGGCACTTAACCTTCTCCCCATCTGCCCTCCGGGGAGGGAATTAACGCTAATCCCCGGGCGGCTGCCCTGCCCGGCAGGAAGCGCGTGCACGAGCGCAGGGAACCGCAGTGGGCTCGCCGGGCCCCCCAAGTCGCCCAGCCCAGCTCCCGGGCGGCCGCTGCCTCTGGTCCTGGAGCGGAGGGCGACAGCCCTGCCAGCCGCTGAGTCACGTTCCCTCTACCCCTCCTGTCCCTCTGGCCCAGCTCCGTCCAATGGAAACACAATGTAAGCCACCTAAGTAATTTTCAATTTTCCAGTGGCCACATTAAAAAAATTCTTTTAAAAAGATGAAATTTTAACAACACATTCTAGTTAACCCGATATATCCCAAATGTGATTTTTTTCCAGTGTATAACCAATAGGTGCAATTACTCACGAGATACTTCTCTTGCACCAACTAAGCTTTCCAAACGCGGTGTGCGCACACATACTTTGACGGTGCCTGCGTCTCAATTTGGACGCTACGTTTTCACGGGAAGACTTGATCTGTATTTAGATTCCTTAGAAGTTTTAGTTGAAAAAGCAGATTTATCCACCCAAGTTGTTCCAGACCCACAGAAAAGTTTTCCGATAACTGAATAGAGGAGCTGTTTTTAAATTTAAATGTAAGTTGATTAAAATTAAATATCATGGACAAGTCAGCTTTCCAGTGCATTAGCATCACGTTGCTGGGGCTCACGTGTGGCAGGTGGTTACCACATTGGACGAGCAGCTCTGGCCTTGGCTCCTAAGGGCCGGCGGCTGCTCCTCCAACAGTGGCCTCTCAGGAAGGCCTGTGGAGCAGTCAACAAGAAGAGGGGGCGCTCTGCTTCCAATTTGCTGTGTGACCTTGGGTAAGTTGCCTGCCCTCTCAAGGCTTTTCTTTTCCCACCCGTCAAACCCTTTCTTCCAAAGAAACTGAGCGCCTACAACTCATCACACTGTGGGAGTGCGCCAGGCAAGAGCGCACAGGTCTGCTCCTCACAGAGCTTCATGCTGTGGGGATGATGGTAATAACAAGGACAGCTGACACCACAGGGTCCCTACTGTGTGCCAGGTGCTGTTGGAAGCCCTCGACATTCGCCATCTCCTCTGATCCTCACGGTAACTTTATGGGGTAGGTGCTAGTGTCACCTTCTCACGTGGGAAAACTGGGCTGCAGAGAACAGTTAAGAAACTCGCCCAAGGTTGCCCAGCCAGGAAGGGGCAGTGCTGGGATTTGAACCCAGGCTGTCTGGCTGTAGTTCGAGGGCTTTCATCACCTCCTTCTGCCTCTAATGAATACAGAGTGGCAATGAGGAGTGCTGGGAAGAGAAACAAGGCAGAAAAAAAGGGGAGGGGCTGTTATTTTAGACCAAAGGGACAGGGGCCACTCTTTCCTCCAGGCTGACCAGACACTGCCATCCCTGGCAGCTTGATCAAGGGCGCATCTGGCCCGGCCTTGGGGGTCTGAGGGAGGCCCCCAGGCAGAGTGTGATGGACGAGACTCAGGCGGTTCCTGGCTCAGATCTGCCCTGCAGCAAGGAGGGGTTGGGCACCAGGGCTGCCAAGCACAGCCCAGCCCTGCCAGGCAGGTGTGTCACGCCAGCTGGGAGCCAGTGGCCAACAGCTGCCAGGCTGCAGCAGGTCTGTGCCAGGGCCTGCTGTCCAGTGCACAGCCGGCCCCCAGCATGAATGGAGCACATATTTTCTTTCCTTCTTTCTTCTTTCCCTCTTTTCAGCTCTAGCCTCCTCCCCTTCTTTCTCTCCTTCCCTCCCTCCTTACTTCCCATCCATCCACTCACCCAGTTTACTGAGGACCTACTATGTGTCAGACACTGTGTTAAGCTCTGGGGACACGGCAGAGAATAAGATGCTCCTGTCCTCAAGGGACATTATGGACAAGTTGGGTGGCACCGTAAATAAAAGTGCAACGTCAGCTTAAGAAAAAGATGTGTGCTCTTTGAGAATACCACTGAGGTGAATTTGGGGAATTAGATCCTCTTTGCAGATGGAAAGACACTTACAGACAAAATGAAAAGACCAACCACAGGCTGGAAAACTCTTGGCCGGCTCTGGGACGCACAGGGAGCTCGCACCTGTGTGCACAGCATGTGGTTCCAGGCTTGGCACCCAGCGCCACTCCCTTCATGCCAGGGCATGCACTCCTGGTTTTTCCCCTTTTTCTGTTTTTTTTTTGCTCATCTTCTATACTACATAAAATAACAGTGCCCTGTGAGTACATCAGGGCATTAACCACCTGACTCAGTGATTATGGTGTGAGGTCAATCAGGAACAAGAACCTTCTGGGGTCAGTGCACTCATCCAGTCGTCGACAATTGATTGAGCAACTCCGTTCCACAGGTTGAGCTCCAGTGTTGAACAAGACAGAATTCCCCACCTCAGGGGTTTTGAGTCTAGTGTGGGGGACAGACAGGACACTGAGCAAAGGCTGTTCGGGGTGATGGGTGCGAAGAGGTGGGATGGGTGCTGGGCAGCCTCATGGAGGTCACTGCGGCACAGACTATTAGGGACAGTGAGAAGAGTGACAGCTAAGGAGAGCCCTGAAGTAGTTAGCTAGGTGAAAAGGGAGGGGCAAGTGTTCCAGGCAGAGGGAAGTGCTGGAAAAGCTTAGACCTTCACACACGCACATACACTGTGGACACAAAGTGGTTCCGTCTTGCAGGAGTCTGAATCAGGGAGTCCCAAAAGATGGGGGTGGAGAGGTAAATGGGTCAGATTACAAAGGGTATAATAAACTACGCCAAGGAGGTTGGATATTACTCAAAGATCAATGGGAAGCCTTTGAAGAATTATAAGCCAGAGAATAGCTGTTTCAAATTTGTGTTTTGGAAAGATGATGTTGGCCACATCTTGAATAATGCAGTCGGGGAACCTGAAGCCAGAGAGACCAGTTATGAGGCTGTTCTGAGGGGAGAACTGATAGTGGCTTAAAATAGGGAAATGGCCATGGGGATGGAGAGAAATGGATGAAAGTCAAGGTCAAGATCAAGGTGAAAGACCACAGAGACTGCTTATTGTGGGGAGGGAGGATGCAAGGATGACCTCAGCTTCGTGGCTTGAGCACGCGCAGGGGCTGGCGGGGCTGTTTGGAGTGGGGACGCTGGGTGGCACAGTTTGGGAAGAGGAAAGGTTGGATGTTCAGGTTCAGGTTGGATGTTCAGGTTCGGGTTGGATGGTGAGTTCGGGGTCCTTGTGAATCTCGCAGTGGAGGTGTTCACGAGGCAGTGTGAGCCATCGGAAGCCGAGGGGGAGGATGAGGCTGCTGATCTAGAATTGGGAGGTGCAGGCTGACAGGCAAGTCCTGAGGCCTCCGAGCCTCTGCAGTAGCTCAGGGAGACTGCATCCTATGGAGAAAGAAGGAACCAAACATTAGACAGTGGGCTGGGTGTGCGGAGCAAGAGCCAGGAGACTCCTTGTCTCTGTCACCTGCCGGCTGGGTGAATTTTGGCCGGTCATGTCTCTCTCGGCTTCAGCTTCCCCAGCTGTGAAACGCCAGGATTCGGATAAGATCGTGCTCTCCTGCTGTCCCACAGCTCTCAGAGTTCCTGGGAAGTCCTCCAGGGGTCGAGGCAGGGGCTGAGGTGGCGTTGGGTGGCTGCGGCTTGGGACAGTCACCTCCTTTTCAAGCACAGTAGTTCTGCTTCGATGTGTTTCGTCATTTGACCTTCTGACTAAGCTGTGACTTGAAGAAAGGGCTCCATTACTGAAAAGCATTTGACGAGGAGATGACCTGTCCTATTCCCTCTGGCAGAGGGCAGGGCTACACCCAGTTGGAAGTTTCCCTGATGCTCAAAAGAGTGACGTCTCCGTGGGGTTGGAGGGAATTAACAACTCCAGACCTTACAGCACTGTTGGTGCAGGCTCCAGATCTGGGAGAGTCATGATCTCTGCACTGGGCAGCCCCAGGGGACTCATCTGGAGGGTTGGCATCGCCAGCCCAAGGACTCCACGGATGACAGATGAGATTCAGCTCTAGTGACACTTGCAGAGGCTGCCTCTCAGGATAAAGTGCTGTGATTGATTGGCAATGTCTGCTCTGGGTGGCAGATGAGGGGTAGTGGTGTGTGTGCCCTTCTCTGCTAGCTTTGATCTAATCTTTGCTCGTAACAAGGACATGAACTCTCCTATCCCCTTCATCGCCCCCGGCTGCTCTCTTGTGCTTTCTCCTCTTTCTCCTCCTCTTGCTGCTGAGTACTTCAAACGTTCGTCCTGGCCCACTTCCCAGTGGACCAGTCATTTCAGGAAACAAATGGACTGCTCTCTGGAGGAAGCCAGATCACTCAATGAGTTCCCATTTCTCCAGAATTAGATGGTTAGTCATACCGACCAGGGGCAGTAGGTGGGCTCACGGCCAGGGAAGCACAATGCCTCTTTGCTGAACCCCAGGGCGTGGGCCTGCTTTCCGAAGATCTCCAAGGCCACGTTCAGGAGGCGCTCGACCCCCCCTGGATCCTGCTGTACTGTGACGGGGGCCCGCCAGCACTAATAGTGGGGGGGGGGCGGGAGTGAGAAGGGGGCACTGCACTCCATCTCAGGAAATTCCCTGATAACCCGCTGTTATCTTTAACGTTTTAAAACAGTAATTTTCATTGCATAAGTAAACCATGTTTCTTACGGAAAAGTTGAAAAACATGGATAAGTGAAAACTACCTACCATCAGAATACCTAGAGAAAAAGCACTCTTTCAACAAGTTGGTGTGAGTCTTTCCAGACCTTCACAGCATGGGCACAAGTCCATCCGAGCAGGCAGCGGCTGTCGCCTGGGCTGAGTGGGGCCCCTTGCTGTGCCAGGCATTAACCCTCTACTTCTGGATCATGGGACGGTCTCGGGTGCTGGGGGTGGGGCCAGGGCAGGTGGGGTGGCATCCAAGGGGCCCAGGGGGCAACTTTTGTCAGCTAGACTGGGCATACTTTCATTTCTAACAACCTGAGCTGGTTCTCTACGGATGATTATCAGTGGCGTGCATCCGTGCTCCTCGGCGGTGTAACTGGACGTATGGGCTGGATGCCGGCCTGGGCTTAGGGACACGACTGGTGAGTGGAGTTAGGGGCCTCACTTCCCAGTCAACATTTCTCTTTGGAGCTTTGTTGCTTCTGGAGGGTGAGCTGGGCTCCACGCCCCTTTATCTTTTTTTATTAACAATTTTTTTCCCCCACAGAGACCAAGGACTTGCCTGGGAGAGAAGAATCTAGCATTCTGGCCTTCACCTTGGGATTCAAAGGAAAAAAACAACCTCACCTTTTGGGCTTGGCTGGCTTCAGTCAAGGCCAGATAGGCAGAAAGGACCATAGGATTCTGGAGCAGATGCTTAGAAGGGAAGGGAGAGCCTGAACAGGAGGCGGGACTTGGCACCCAGGCCCGGGGAGATGGAGGCAGGGGTTTTCTGGGCATGGGTTGAGGCTGATACGAGAACGATCCTGATGGCGCCACCCCCGCTGAGTGCGGACCCCACAGGGCACGGCTGTGCGTGAGAATTTCAAGGCTCTCACTCTCAGAGGCTCAGGTAGTGTTGCTGTAGGGCGCTGCCCAAGTGCAGGAGCCTTCACACCCTGGTCTGAAGGGGCAAGGAGGCCTCCCTAGGTGTGGGGGCCGGGCAGGAACCGCAGATCTCACCCAGCACGATCAGATCAGGGAGGGCCAGAGAAAGGCATAGAACCAGCGGCAGCAGCTGCAGGGTCTGTCTCGAGGACTGACATTCTCCATCTCTACCAGGTGGCAAAGATGCTCAGGACTTCTTTGACAAGTACTTTAACTTAGTGGTTAAGAGCACAGATTCTGGAGCTAGATTGCTTGGGTTTGCAGCCCATCTCTACCACTTATCAGCTGTGTGACTTTAGGCAAGTCACTTAACCTCTCTGTGCCTCAGTTTCCTCATCTGTAAAGTAAGGAACACAGAGTACCTATCTTATAGAGTTGTTATGAGAATTAAATTAGCATGTAAAATTCGATATAACTGATTGTTATAATTAATGGCAGACTCACGCATGTGTCCCTGGGTGGTCTTGAAGACACAGCATTTGGGAAGGGGTGCCCTGGGAAAAGCTGGAAATTCTTGTTAACTTGGGAGGTGGGACCTTGAACTTTTGCATTTTGGGGCAGTGGTTCTCAAACTCGAGAGTGTCTCAGAATCACCTGGAAGGCTTGTTAAAGCACAGATTGCTGGGCCCACCCCCGAGGGGTCTGGGCTGGAGCCAAGTGTGCATTTCTCACAGGCTCCCAGGTGACGCCCCTGCTGGGGGGCCACAGACCACACTCGGCGCAGCACTGGTTTTGAGACTGTTTTAAAGGCGCTCCATTTGCTCCCCCAGGTGTGAAACCCATCACATGCCGGTTGCACATCTCTTTACTAAAGTGGGATCTTACTTGACATTCTGTAACCAGACCATAAATGTGACAGGGACAATGAGCTCACTCCCCAGTGAATAGGGAGCATCTGACTCATAGGAGGTGCCCAATAAGAATCTGTGGAAGGGAGGCAAGAAACGTGCCTCCTGCACTCAACAATATCCTTGTGTACATTTTTCCTGTTAATAAATATTCATCCACAACATTGGCTGCATAGTTCTCCCTTGTATGGATGTGAGTGAGAGAAGACTGTGAGCTTGCTGGAACAAAAGCGGGCAATGTCTCCTAGGAGGCACAGAGCCTCAGCGACCAGAACCAGGGGCTGCAGGAGGCTGAGAAGCCACCGAAGAGCTTTCCCGTTGTCTCTCCTGCGGATCATCCTGTGACCTCTTTGTTCCCTTTCTTTAGCTTTGGCTACGACTCAGCCCACGTGACACCCAACATGGCCGCCCATATCTCCCAGTTCGGCCACGTGCTGCCTCAGTCTGTCTGCCTGCCCCCTACTCTCTCTTCTAGAAACCCCAGCAAGGACTCTGGCCCTTCTGGGGTTAGATGCTCCCTCCTCATCCAATCAGGGAGAAGGGCCACACTGTTCACATATGGCCTCCAGGGGCCCCTGTGGGGAGGGGTACAGCGCAGTGGGTCAGGGTGATCCCCAAATGATCCGTTCAAGTGGCCTTCCATTCGTCTCTCCATCTCTCTACTTAAACCTGATTTCGATTTCAATCTGGTGACCAGGATTTGGTTTCCATGGACTTTTCTGGGCTCAGAGCAGGGATTTGACTGACTTAACCCCATATCCCATCCATTAGCGATAATGGCCCGTGGTGGTGTCGTAGGTTTGTCTGATGTCTTTGTACGTTTAATCCAAACAATGTGATTTCGAGGGAGGCAGGAGGTTTCACCCAACGAGGCCCGTTTAGCACCAGCAAGTCTGTTCATGATCCGAAATGCAGCTGAAAAAATAAATAGAATTAAAAAGATAACTCAGGCCAGCGTTCCCAGAGACTCTTTTTCCACGGGCGCATAATGAATGCTAAGCTCGGCACAGCGGTGCCAAAAAGCAAAATAAATTCTCGGAGTTGGTCTGTGTTCCCTGCCTGCAATACATTTGCTTGTTCCAAACAAATATATTTGTCAATACAACACAATTAGGAAGGCTGAGCCAATCGGACCATCAAATAGCCAGAGAAGCAGAACGTGGCTCCCATACGCCCTGCTGGAGGGAGCCAAGGTCTGAGCGAATTATGAGCAAATCAGTTACGGCCCGGGCAAGCCTTGCATTCCCTGCCAGGACAAGCTTTCTCTTTTCGCCTGGTTACCGAGAGACTTCAATCTCTTTTTTCTTCTTTCTCAACGTTACTCATAACCCTTGAGGCAGGCTCCCCTCGCCTGCCCCAATCTTTTAGGTTAATTTGCTTCCTTTTTTTTGCCAACAGCTAGAAGCAACTGCTGACGTATACAGTTTTTAGAATGAGGACCAGCCAAAATGGTACTAATAATTTGTTTTGATAATAGCTACCATTTATTGCATAGATGTCAGGCTTTTGACACTTGTGGTTTGTCCTGATCCTCGCAACAACCATGGGATAGGCATTATTAGTTCCATTTTATAGACGTGGAAACTGAGGCTCAGAGAGGCCAAATGACTTGTCCAAGGCCACACAGCTAGTGAGTGGCTGAGCTGACATTCAAACTCTGGTCTCTTTGATGCCAGAGCGCCTTTTAGGACTACTGGTGTTGAGATATAGAATCCAACTCAACTTGGCTTTAAACAATAATGGCCTTGGTGAATTGATAGCCCAGATGTGGGCTTCAGGCAGAGCTTAATCCAGCCATTCCAATGATGTCCCCAAGGACCTGGCTTTTCTCTATTCTGCCTGCCTTCCTCCTGAGGCTCCATGCCACTGGGTTTACAACCCACTGCCCTGCGCTCTGCCCTCGTGGAAGAAAATAGCTGCAGCAGCTACATTCTTTAAATCCTCAAGCCACAGCAGCCTGAGCAAGAAAGAACTTCTCTTCTGGGAGCTCCCGTAGAAGAGAGAGGAACTTCTCTCAAAGTCTTGGTATCCCATTTGCTTGGCTTGAGGTAGGCACCCATCCCTGAACCATCACACCTAGCTGAGGGACGCGACGTGCTGACTGCCATAAGCTGGAGCGGGGGTGGTGTCAATCTCCAACAAGCCACATGGCTGAGCAGGGGATGGGCAGCGATCCTAGAGCAAACCCAGGCGCTGTCATCAGAATAGGGGGAATGGCCTAAATGCTTAACCAACTGGCCTGGCCCAGGCACTGACCGATCAGAACTGACACTGGCCACAAAGACCTGTTAAGCATTTGCTACCCAGAGTGGGCTCCCGGCTGAGCAGCACTGGGATAATTTGGGAGCCTGCTGGGAATGCAGACCCTTGGGACCCAGCCCTGATGTACTGAATCAGAATCCGCATTTTAACAAAATCCTTAAGCCTTGAGCAACATTTGGCAAGTTGGAGACACACCGATTTAGCAGAGTGGTGCCACAGGAAGGACAGGGTTTCTGTGTCAAACACATGGGGTCCTCATCCATGCTCCATCACTTACTAGCTGGGTGACTCCAAGCACGGGGGATACCACCACCATCACACAATTGTGGAGGGGAATGAAGGAAATACCTTTCGTAGAGTGTCTGGCATGTGGTGGGTGCTTAGTAAACAGGATCCCTTCTCGCCATCCCAAATGTTTATAGATGAGGAAGCTGATCAGAGAGGTCTCGGCTTGCCCAAGACGCAGACCTGGACCTTGGGTGCCCTGTGCGCTTGCCTGGGGCTCTGCTCTCTCAGTCCTGCCGATTCTCGCACGTTAGAATCACCTGGGGAGTTTTAAAAAATCTCGATGCCCAGGCATCACCCCAAAGCAACTCAGCCCGGATCTCCCAGGGGAGATCCAGTCATCAGTACTTTTTCATTCCTCTGGGCAGCCAAGGTAGGGAACCAGTGCCTGCCACTTTCCTGTCTCCTGAATGAATTTGGCTGTAAGAAGGCTCTGCTTTGAGCGCTTCTGAGCAGCTGGCTGCACACCCACAGCTGGGTGAGGGGTCCTGTCTTCAAACTCAGAGGCTGAGCGTGTGCTCCGGCTTGGTCCTGAGGGAACCTGGAGGAGGGAATCTGTGCTAGCTGGGCTGGCTCGCGCTTCTCAGACGTCCAGCCTAGGTTCAGCTTTGAGCCAGGGAGCCAGTGGGCTGGACCTGTGGCCTCCACCCCTGGGATCCAGTGAGGCCGGGGAGCAAGGAACATCTTCAGCCTGAGTGAGAAGGGGATAGACCAGAAATTCTAAACTTTTGTGTGTTATGGACCCCTCAGCATCCCATGAAGCCCCGGGACCCTTCTCAGACAGATGGTTTTATTTTACCCACTAGGACTAAGGAAAGAAATTGTTTTGAAATACAATTATCAAGATATTAAAATGAAAAAGAAATCGATTTGGAATATACGTGCTTCTTTATGAACATTAAATGAGATCTAGCAGTAAGTTTAGTAACTACCGGAAGTTTGAAGTAGCAATGAGCGTGCATAATGGTTTGAGATCTGCAACAACCATCCTGCGTATGAAAGTGATTTCTTTGGTGACAAAGTCGCCGGTGCCGCTAATCCTGCTGTGAGTTCTCGCCGACATTTGCAACGGAGGCAAATGCTGAATCTTGGTTAGAAGTTAGTGAAAAGAATGATCTAGTTTTTTTCCGCCCAAGCCGGTTGACCCCTGAATTCTCACAGATTCCTTGAGTTCTGTGGCCCCAGGTTAAGGGCCCTTGGCACCAAGGAATGGGCTGGGGGCAAGTCGCTGGCTGCAACAGTGCTGCGGAAGGTGGGTGCCCTGCAGGGTGTGGCGCCGTGTGTCTCTGTCTGAATGTCTCCCCTGTTTTTCTGCTGAGTCCTGGATGCTGAGGCCCAAGCCAAAAAGGTGTGTGTCCTGGAGTTCGGGATGTGGAAGAAAGAGGTTCAGAGCGGAGCATGCTAAGGTCCTCATCCCAGCTCTCCTCTTCACAGATTCTGTGACCTGTGCATGCTTAACCTCTTTACCCCTCATTTTCTGAATCTACAAAATGTGGGTCCTAATACTCACTTCAAGGATTTCTGTGATAATGAATGAAAAATGCCTAGCACAGTAGCAGCGAAGCTATAGTTAAGTGTGCTGGCTGTGTGGCTTTAGATAGGTCCCTAACCTCTCTGGGCCTCAATTTCCACATCTGTAAAATGGGCTGCTGCCAGTGTCTGTCTTACTGTAAGAATGCAGTGCCTGGCACCAAGGGAGCATTTAATAACACTGGCCATTAGACCAGGGCCTGGTGCATACACAGCCTGCTACCTACAGTGGCTGTTGAGCTGAGGGCCTCAGATGTCCGGTGGGACTCCAAACACAGCAGCCCTGGAGCCTGCTTCTTCAGATGGACTTCTTGGCCTGCTTCCCTGGCTGGACCATGCAGCTGCCAGTTGAAGGGTGCAGCCCTGGATGTTGCTCTCTGACCTTAACTGTGAGGCCAGCACCCTGTCCCTGAGGTGAGGGCCAGGGCCGGGCGTATGGGGCCCGGTGGGCAGAAATGAGGTGGGAACCTTGCAGGAGAGCTGGCGAGCCACTGCAGCTAGCCCCTCCTTCCAGTTCTCCCATGGCCGGCCCTCTCTCCACTGGGCTGGGTTTATCAGGGCCCTGTGCCCCTCCCGGTGGTTTGGCCCTGACTCGGCTGGGCCTTAGGGACACCTGGAGCACTGGCCAGCCCAGACTTCCACTGGTGGGGACTGGGGCCCTGGTTTTCTTAGGAGAGAACTCAGCTGCGGGCACCCCCTCCCAGTCTCTCTGTCACTCTGAGTGTGTCATTCTTTCTGTTTCTTTCTCTTTCTGTCTGTTTCTGTGAATGATCCTGTGCCTTGCTCCCATTTGTCTCTCTCTTGGTCTATCTGCCTGTGTCTGCCTCTTTCCCTCCCACCTTCTCTCTCTCTCCCTATGTGTCTGACTCTCTCCATCTTTCTATCGCTTTCTCTTCCCGTCTTTGTTTCTGTCTCTGTCCCTTCCTTTCTCCATCTCCTGCCCCCTTGCATGCATTGCAATCATCTCATAAACCCCCACAGCTCTCCTGTGCACCTGTGCTGAGTCCTGCCCATTTGACACAGGGACCCGGGTGAGTTGGAGGGAAAAGCATGCTGAGTTTCCACGCACCCCCACTCAGGAGGCAGTCTCGACAGGAGTAAGTGGGACAGGACATGTGGAGTGCCTGGGGCTGTGAGCCTGATAAACCTTAGCTACTAGAACTCCTTGAAGACAAGATCTGGTCTGAACGACCTTCGACTCACCAGTAACTAGCACAGCGCCTGCTACGTAGCTGATGTTCAGCAAATATTTATTTACCTGAATAAGTGATAGAATGCAAGAAAGCACTTACAATATTTTTCTATCAAGTAAAATTTACCCATGACAATTTTTAGCTGATGGTACCTCATTGTAATTTTAAGTGACTGTCCCCTCAGGTACTAAACTCTGTAGTTAATTCTTTACAATTCGTTTGCTTCTTTAATTCTAATCCTCCCAACATTCCCCCCTCCTCTGCAACCTCACGTTCCAGAATATTCCAGAATGTGCCATGCTCTTTTTGTACTTTCAGTTCTCCCTGCTAATTTCTATTCATTCTTCACATTTCCTCTGGGATGTCCCCTTCTCCAGGAAGCTTCCCTGACTGCCAGGCTGGGCTAGGTTTTCCTCTCCTGTTCTCCCACAGTAAGCCAGGCGCACACTTACTTTATCCTCTTCTGTCGACATGCCCCCTCCCCACTGGACTGTAAGGTGCCTGAGGGGAGGGAGGGGGCCTGGCACAGGCCCTGGCGGGTACCACCGGCATCCTGAGCAGGGGGACATGTGAGGAGTTGCTGGGAAGTGCCTAGTAGCTAAGTTGTGGTCCTCAGCTCTATTTCTGGTTTTTAGCTGTTCAAAGACAATCCTGTCCAAGAATGAAAAGACCACACAGAAGGCAGGCAGAGAAGGCCAGTCTGGGAGGTCACTCGGAGGAACGCCAAGCTGGCTGTTGACGGCACAATAGTTACCTGACCTTCAACTTCCACTTTTGACAGGTTGGTTCTCAGCCAGGCTGAGCCCCAGGCAAAGAAATAGCTACCTGTTCAGACCAGCGGTTCCGCCCGCCCCACTCCCTCCCCCCACATCCCCTGCAATATTTTTCCAATAGGAGGAGGTGAAATGAATTACTTATGAGCCGTGTGTGTTCACAGGCGTGCATTCTGTCGCCCAGCTCCTGTTCTTGAAATGTGCAATCCCGATGGCAAAGGAAACTCTCCCGTCCTACCCCGAGCTCGGGAGCGTTTTCATAACAGCGTCTTTGTGGGCTCCTTGAATGTCTGCCATGCCAGGGAGGCCGCGCATTCCTCGGGCGGCCTCGCTGGGCTTTGAGGAAGTCTGCTGGCGGCGGGCCCCACTTTGCCGGAGGTGGGAGGGCATGTCGGAAACGCTGCTCTTAATCTGCCCATCTCCCCTCCAGCCCCCAGCAGCCCAGAAGGAGGGGTTGAGATAAAGCCACAGGCGGCAGGCTGGAGATTAAGAGCTGCTGTTTTTATCGCTGTTCTCACAGAGCCGCCTGGAACCGGGGCGTTAGCAAGCTGGGCGTGGGGGGCGGGGCGTGCGGGGGCACTGGAAGGATGCTGGCGCCACCCGGCCCTGCAGCCCCGCGGGTCCCTGCCTGGAGCCACTTGTGGGCAGCTGTGACGAGGAGTAAAAGGCAAAAATGATCCTGGATGGTGTGCAGGGGCTCGAGTGGCGATGTGAAGGTGCAGGAGTATTAAATGGGACTGTGATGGCATTGAAGGCAGGAACCTTCCCCGTGCGCTCGCCATGTTCCCGCCCTCGATGAAATGTTTGTCACCCATTACCCTCATTGATCCTCGCGGTAAGTCTGTGCTGGAGGTGCTGTTCTGATGCCCATTTTTCAGACTAGGAAGCTGAGCCTCCGAGGTCTGGCAAGAGTGAGCAGGGGCGGTGGGATTTGAACTTGGGTGGTCTGACATGAGTGCCTACACCCTTGCCCGCTGTTCCTTCAATCCAGAAGTGACTGTTCAGAGGAGAGCACATGAGACTTCAGCCTGACACAGAGCTGCACTCAGCTTCCAGCTCTGCAGTTTCCGGGCTGGGCATCCTTGGTGGGTTCCTTCACCCCCCGACCCCTCCCCCAGCCTCCGTTTCTGCACCTGTGACAGCGGGAGAGTCACACCTGCCTTGCAGGCTGCTGTCGGGATTAGAGGACATGACATGTCTCGGGTGCCTATTTCGGGCTGAATTATCTGCCCCCCCCCAAAAGATGTGTTGAAGTCTGAACCCCCAGTGCCTCAGAATGGGACCTAATTTGGAAACAGGGTCAATGCATTGTGATTAGTTGAGGTTGTATGGAGTAGGTGAGCTCTTAATCCCATAGGTCTGGTGACCTTATTAAAGGGGGAAATTTGGTCACAGAGGTAGACACACAGAGCGGAGATAAGGAGAAGACGGCCATGTGAAGACAGAGGGAGAGATGCTGCCACAAGCCAAGGAATGCCAAGAATTGCTAAAACCTGCCAGAGGCTGGGGGAGGCGCGGAAGGGCTTTCCATAGAGACTTCAGAAGGAGCCTGGCCCCGCGGACACCTTGATTTCAGACGTCTAGCTTCCAGAATTGTGAGAGAATAAATTTCCATTGTTTTAAGCCACCTGGTTTTGGGTACTTTGTTATGGGGATGACGGAAACTAAGACAGCGCCTCATCGTAGTAGATGCGGTCAGTGCCTGTCCAGCTTCTCCGGGCCGCCCTGGAACTCTTCTGCAGCGTGGTGTACACAGAGGGGTCTTGACGGGCGCCAGGGTCTCTCTGGCTGCAGGCTTTCTCTGAATGCAGAAGTCAGCCCAGCTGGGCACAGAGCGGGCTGCAACTGCGCAAGGATTAATGCCCCTGGGAGCAGCCCACAGCCAACAAGGGCTGGGAGTCAATGGGTAAACACCCAGCTTCCTCACCCCTGGGTGGGACAGTTTTGAGCTGTGGGACACACATCTCTCAGATGTGTCCAGTGGGACTGAGCCCCATTCCCACAGTGGTAACCTGTTTGGTAACGTTCCCTTAATGGGCGTCCTCCCATCCTATCTCCCTTCCTTACTGTCCTGCTGGTGCTTCCTGGGATCAGCTCCTAAATCCACAACTTGTATCGTCTCGGGTCTCATCTTAGGTCAGCTTTCCGGGAGACCCATGGAATGACACTCAAAGGGCAGCTGCTTTCTCTTCCTGGTCACAAAGAGAAGGTCAGGTGTTGGCATCTTCGAGCTAAATGGACCAGTAGCTACTCCTTGACCACGTGGTAAATTTTGAAGACCAGGAAGGCCCTCAAAAACTGACACAGCATCTCAAGGAGAAGATGACATCGGTGACAATGAAGGTGGAGAAAATAGTATTAAGCAGAATTCTTGGGCACGGGCCTGGGGAAGGCAGCCAGTCTGGTGGGACTGCTCCCCCAAATAATAGGGAAGACAGGTGGTTACTCCCAGGGGGCCACTTGAGGTGGGAGTCATGAGCTGGGAGCCTGGGCTCTTGGAAGGCAGCAGAGGCAAGGGGACAGGTGACAGAAGGCTGGGCTGTGGACACAGTGATCCCCCCCAGGGACTCCTCTTTAAGTCTTCCTGAAAATCATGAAACCACGAAATCCTCGTATGTGACAGGATTTCTTGTGAAACAAGTGATGGGGCCAAGGTCCATGCTCAGTCCACACTGAACGGGCACAGTAGACTCAGGAGTGGGGAAGTAAGGTGGATAGTCTCCTGAAATTGTGCGGAGGGGCCGGGAACTGCTGGGATACAGGGCTCTGAGCCAAGTTTACCCAAATCCCAAGGGATAGAGTAGCCTGGAGCACACACTGGTCATTTGTGGCTGCCCATCACCCAGGAGCCCTCTCCCTACATTCTGGGTAATTTCCCACATTTTGAGTCCTGCCTTAATCAAGACAGAAGGAAGAATAAACACATTGTTAGATTCCCTTGCATTCTGGAACATAACTTGCAGAGTTCTGCAAAGCCGATGCATCCGTGGGAGCCTAGGGTTCAGAACTGAGCGCCGTGAGGAAGTGGCCGCACACTGGGAACCTGTCCTCCTGGCAAGCATGGTGACCTCAGGGGCAGCAGTGTGGAGCCCCTGGCATTGGTTCTGAGTCTGAGGAGCTTCTGGCAATGACAGGAGAGGGATGTTTTCTCAGGGGAAGTCCCTACGGTGTGGACATTGCTCCTGGTGGCAATGCTTCAGAGTGGCCTTCCTTATCCCTCCCAGGGATTCTGGGAGCCATCTGATCCCCTCAAATGAATTCTTTTCTGCTTAAGGCAGCCCGAGTGGATTCTGGTATTTGCCCCTAACAACCCTCTCCTCTACGGGCCTGAGCGACTTCTGGGTTTCATCAATAATAGCTAACCTTTCCTAGGGGGTTACTGGGAGACCGCTGTGCCTGATGCCCTAGACGTGAGTTATTTCTGTAAATCATCCCAACACCCATATGGGGTGGAGTGGGGAACTGATGGGAAACTGACAGGCAGACTCAGGTCTGTTTGGGTCCAAAACTTGTGTTTTCCACCTTCTCGGGACCATCAGATCTCCAACATTCCTCATGGGCCACAACGAGCGGCGACCACCTACGTTATTGTATGTATAAGAGCCCAGGTGAAAATTACCCTCCCTCTTTTTGCCCCCCTTTTCCATTGCCGGCCCTCAGGACGAATTCCTTCTGCTAAAAGAAAAGGAAGCCTGGGTCCTGGGCCTCGTGCATCAGTTGTGGGAAGGAGGAGGGTTGGAAGTGGGGAGGAGGTTGCTCCTGGAGAATCTTCATTTAGCTGAGTAGAAATAATGTCAAATGAAGTCCTGCTATCCCATATGAATCCCCCTTCCCCAACACCCCCCAAATAGGCCATAATCAATACTCCGGTGGTCCCATAGAGCGAGCGTAGAAGCGGTTGTTTCTGAACTCTTTCTGAACCGGCAGTCCTGCAGACACACTGAAGATGATGTCAATTTTTAGATACACCAGCAATTTAACAATAGCATGCAGAGGATAAACAAAAAGAAATAATCGCTAACATATGCTGAGGGCCTACGACCTGCCAAGCGCTATGCTCAAACTCTCTTTCATTTATTGTTGATTTGGTCCTATTATTAATAGCCTCGATTGACAGATGAGGCACCTGAGGCCTCCAGAAGGGGTGTGGTTTGCTCAGGGCCACATGGCGGGAAACAGCAGAGCGTGGAGTGTGACTCCACAGCCCGGACTGTGGCTTGCTCCTAACCCTCATTCTGGAACATCTCCCAAGAAATACCACCTTCAATCCTCCCATTGATTTTAAGTCACATCTCCATTTCCGAAACGTTACCAAATGAAGCGCGTCTCAGAGGTGAGGAAACACAGAAGCTCCCAGCTCATGAGGAGCCTTGGGAAGCTTCCCATAAGTCACCACCCCTCCCCTCCCCTTCCTGAGAGGAAGGAGGCAGGATGAGAGCAGAGCCGCATCCGTCTCCATCTCCCTCTGAGCTACTGCTCGTTTGGACTGCGTCGACCCTCGTGATGAATGCCGGCGGCTGGTGTCTCCACCGGACTGGACCCTGCCGTTCAATGCAGAAGTTTTCCTTGGGAGATGCAGTCCCGGGTTCTGCGCTGTGTCTAAACCCCCAGAAAGGCTCGTCAAGGGGCTGAATCGCACTCCCCTTCTCTTTTAATTATTCAGGCCTTGACACGCTGACTGGGAATACATCACTCAGAATACATGGCTGGTAAGATTAAATATTAGAGGAAACTCTTTTAATTAATTTTTAATGTGTTCTTTAGAACAATTCTTCATACCTAACCACACACTGAAACAGAGTACTTAAAAGGAAAATTAACGTTTGGGATCTCAGAGGCCTGTGGGTCTGGACAGCCCCTGTTTGGGTTGTCTCTGAACTACATACATGTCAGGATGTACTGGGGACGACATCCATGGCATAAAAGTGCGGTGACCACATGTCCGGTTTTATTGGACAATCCTAGTTTGTGCCTGTTGTACCAGTGTACTTATTAATAGGTGCCTCCTTTTCCTTGCCATAGAGTTTCAGTTTGGATGTTAAATTATGTGATCACCCTACTTAAAGGCCACCACTCTCCCTTCCCTTGCCAGTGACAGACATCACTAGTTGATCACGGCACCATGTCCTTGCTGATTCCATATGCATCCTTTAAGGCATCTCAATACAACCTTCCAGCCAGCCACTGAAAGCCATTAAAGTTGGCATCAAGATGAACCCTGTTTTTCTTTGCTGAGAAAGCAGTTTACATCAAATCCTTATATTTTTACTTCTTTATCTTTAAACCACTTTTGCATTCAGGCTCTTCATTTTGTGCCTTGCTTTTCAGTGGGAGCCCTGTTGCCATTTCCTGTAGGGCAATTCGTTGTGGGTGAATATCTCAAGCATTATAGGACATTTAATACATTCAGTATCCCGGGCCCCATGGACGTTAAATGTCAGTAGCACAATCTCATCCGCCCCCCAAACCTGGTCACTGTGACAAACAAAAATATGCCCCCAATGAACACACACTTCCAGAACTGCCCTGGGGAGACACCACTACCCCGAGTTTGAAATAAATGAAGGTATTAAGAACCAGAGTAGGCCAAAGATTGTTGCTTTGATTATCTGTTGTTGCCTGGTAACCCCCTTATCTCCCTCCCTCCCAAGAGTTCAGTGGCTTAAAACAACAACAACTTCTTTTTTAAAATTTGCTCACAGTTTTGCAATTTTGGCTTGATGGGGCAGCTCAGCTGGGGCAAGAAAGTTCACCCACACAGCAGAGAGATTGGTGCTGGCCGTCCGCTGCAAGCCCGGCGAGGGCTGAGCCTGGCCTTCTAGTTCTCCATCCTGTGGGCCTTGTCACAGGCTGCTTGGGCTTCCTCGTAGCATGGTGGCTAGGTTTCAAAAGGGAGGAAGCAGAAGCTGCCAGTTCTCTTAAAGGTTAGGCCTGGAACTGGCATGAAGCTACGTCTTCCCTATTGTACTGGTCAGAGCAGTCACAGGCCCAGCCCAGAATCAGGGGACGAAGGAAATAGACCCCACTTCTCAGTGGGAGGAGTGACAAAGGATTTTAATTCACCACATGTTCCTTCATATTATCTCATCTTGAGAATCGAGATAATCTTAAAAGGTAGAATGGGCAGGTCCCATGAATTTCCCCACTTTACATGGGGTGCGGCTGAGGCTCAGAGAGTTGGTGTGGCTTGTCCATAGCAGATAGGTAGTTCATAAGCTTGGACTTGGGACAGAGGAAAGGGTGGTGACAAGCTCTGAAGGCTTCCTGTGATTTCCTTGGAACTAGTGTAGTGAGAACCAAACCAGACAGAGTCAGAGGGTGTCACTCGGGTGAGGACCGTTTCTCAGAAGCGTCACTCTGACAGGGCCCTTTGCTGTGTTAGACATATCAATCGTGCCCAGGTTCCTGCACAGCCCCAGAGCCTCTGTTGTTTACTCATTCATCACATATTTATTGAACATCACCAGGGGCCAGACACGGTGCTAGACCCAGAGGAAGGCAAGGTGAATGAGACAGAGATGGCCCTGGTATCCCCACAGTCTCGAGGGGAGATGACAATGATGTAATTGCCCATGGGAGGGACCTACAGCTCTAAGAAGTGCTATGAAGAGAGAGTACAGGGTGCCATGGGCATGCATCAGATGGGAGCTGACCTGCAGCGTGTCAGGGAAGGTGTCCCCGAGGAAGTGGCACCTCCGCTAAGACCTGAAGGATGGGGGCAAATAAGGAGGCAAAGAGAGAGGGCAGGGAAGGTGTTCTAGGCAGCTCCTATCTATCTGCTGTGGTGGCGCTCTGCAAGGAACCCAAGGAATCCAGGTGGCAGATTCAGAGAGTGGTATGAGAGAGGGCTATGGAGGAAGGAAGGGACCTGAGTGGGCAGGACCTCGTGGGCCAATGAAAGATGCTCTCCTGCTTGTTATTCTTGTGTGATTCTGATAACAATGGGAAAGCATCTTGTTTTGGAAAGATTGCTCCAGCTGTCACTTGGAGAATCGATTGGAGGGACAGAAGTGCATTTGGGGAGAGCGGGTGGCTCAGCTCCTGCTGAGAAAGCAGCCTGAGACAGTGTGAGCCTGCCAACAAGGCCATTTTTCCACACACTGGCCACAGTGACTTCCCCCCCCCCCCCCCCCGGCCCCGCTATTTGACTTGCAATGATTGAGATGGCAGCTCTGCTCTGTGATATTAGCAGAGGCTCCCCCGTTCCTAGGGTGTTGCCCTTCTCCACACGGTCCAACATGCACAGCCAGGAGCACAGTGAGGTGCCTGGGGAGCAAAGGTTAACAAAGCATTCATTCTTGGTCTGCATCGTGCAACCCTGAAAGTAAGCACCTCCTTAACTTTTGCACCCAGCATGCCTCCCTCACCTCCCTCTAGTCCTTGCCGGGCCACCATGGCTTATCTCCAGACTCACCTTGTGCGGGCAGGAAAGGGGGGCCGGGGGTGCGGGCCCCTTCCTTGTAAGGGCATGACCTGCTGTTGGCCGTATCACTTCCCACACATTCCATTGGCCAGAAAGGAGTCCCTGCCCCGTGTAGCTGCCAGGAAAGCCACGCATGTCCTCTCGATCCTGGGCAGCCGGGTTCCTGGCTAACGTTTTGGAGTTCAGCAGCTCTAGAAGGGGAACAGATAGCCCTGAGGCTCACCTCAGACCCAGAGGCTGTGCAGCCCGCTGGCTAGAGAAGGGAGGTGAGCGTCAAGGCCCCCGGCTGGACTCCCATCCCAGTCCTGCCAGCTCTCGGCTGAGTGGCCTTGGGCAAGTTGTTTAAATTCTAAGCCTCCACTCTTTGTCTGTGGAATGTGGATTGCGATGGGACTTAATGCACAGAGGACTAGGAAAAGTTGCTTCTGGTTATTAAATGTTGACAGTTTCCCAAGCACAGGCTGAGAGAGAGCCAGGAGCTCACCTAGTCAGCTCCGGCGCTTTACCAGGGAGGATGCTGGGGCTCAGAGAGAGGGGGCTTGCCAAGATGGCACATGAATGGAGGGTGGGGAACTGGACCCCCAGCTCCCGGGACACCTTGCTTTCCTGAACGCCCATTCTCTCCGCAGCTCCTGTATGGAGCAGCCCCAACAAACTCCTCCAGAGGGACAGGGCGCTCCGGCACATGGCATTCCTGTGGGAAATGAGTGGGATTTCTGTCCCGCTTAGAAGTGGGTGGGGACAGACTGGGGAGGAGTTAAGAGGGACACTTGGAGACTTCTGGCTCCAGCTGAGTTCAGAGGTAGCTCTCCGCTCCTCCTTCCCTGGCTTGTCCTCCTCCCTTCGTCCCTCCTCCTCCTTTGCCTCTTCTCCCCCTCCTCTCCCTCCTCCACCTTCCTCTCCCCTCTTCAGGATTCTCTTTCTGCTTCTCTCCCCTGCTCCCTCCCCCATGTGTCCTTTGGTCCCTCCCTGGCATTGGTGACATCTGAGGAATGACTTGTGATGGAAAGCCCCCAGCTTAGCGCCTTGAGCAAGAAGAGCCCTGTACCTCCCGCAACGCGGCGCCCGCTCCCGCCTCCCCATCACCACCCAGACCCAGGGCCGGCTTATCGCAGGGCCCTCGGGCCTCAGGTTTTCCGTGGGCCCCTGCTCTGGGCAGTGCTCCCCTCCTTTTCCTTGTCACCCTCCATTCCCTCGTGTTCCTTTTCCTCTCCACATCCTTTACCCCTTGCCAAGAACCTCTCTGGTGAGAAGATCCGTACAGGGAAACCCAGGATGTTGGAGAACTGGGGAATTTAATACAGAGCTGTCTCAGGCTCCATCCTGGATCCCATTTATGTTCTTTGAGAGAGTAAATATTGCAGATTCTCTTTGGATTTTGCTTTGCATGCAGCCCCAGGGGCTGGGGGTGGGGGGTGGGTAGGGGGGCGGGGAAGTGAACCTGGTTTCAAAGGGAAGATCCTCCCTCCCTCCCCCCACCTCCTGCCTCCCCCTCCCTTCTCCTTCCCTCCTCATGGGGTTCCTCCCTTCCCTCGCTTCCTCCCCC
>NC_060267.1:116940598-116984625 GCF_021613505.1 Equus quagga
TCCCCCCACCTCCTCCTTCCCTCCTCATGGGGTTCCTCCCTTCCCTCTCTTCCTCCCCCTACTTCCTCCTTCCCTCCTCATGGGGTTCCTCCCTGCCCCCCTCCCTTCCCCCACCTCCTCCTTCCCTTCCTCATGGGACCATGGGACTCCTTCCTTCCCTCCCTCCTTTCTTCCCTCCATCCTTCCTCCCTCCCTCTTTCTTTCCTTCTTTTCTTCCCTCCTTCCTTCTTTCCTTCCTCTCCCTTCCACTGCCCTCCACTATCTCCTTTTTACTTCTTCCCAGTAGAGCAGCTTGCTTGCCTTTTAGTTTTCTTTCTTCCCTTCCTTTTTCAAAATGAAACATACTAGCAGACATTGTGCGGCACGCACCATGTTAAGCGCCCTGAATGTATTGACACGTCTAACCCTCTTCAGAATCCTGTGAGGGGGTGCTATTAATATGCTCATTTCGTAGATGAAGAAACTGAGGTTCAGGGAGCTCACGTCACTTGCCCAGGGTCACACAGCTAGGAACTGACGGAGCTGGCATTTGAGTCCAGGCAGGCCAGCTTTCCTCCACACCCCCTCCCCCAGGGCTGCCCTCCATCCACGCTCTCAGAGCAGAGAATGCCCCTCCAGCTTTCTCCTACTCCTTGTCCCCCCCCTTTGGTGTCTCCCTGTGGCATCTCACGTACCATGACGATTTCTGGCCGCCCCTCCTTTTGCCCCTGCCTGATCTGGTGCTCCTTAGGGGCCGGTCTGGGGCCACAGTTGTCTTGTGTCGGCTCTCAGAGCTTTGGGCAGAGCAAGTGGCTCATCTGTAGAAATGAGAAAGACGCCAAGGGAAGCCAGTCTTCGCCAAGGCCTTGAGTGACAGAAATTTCAGGTCAGGGTCAATCCCCGCATGCTCCATGGAAGGACTAAGGAGAAGAATGAAGAATAGGAGGAAGACGTCATAGGGCATCAGTCAGGGCCAGCAGCCGACCACCAATAGAGCTATTAAGTATGTGCAATGAGGCCCGCCCGAGTTCAGCTGTGCTGTGAGTGTAAAATACACACTGCTTTTGAAGACTAGGTTGGGAGAAAAGAACGTAAAATAACTTTAACTCATTAATAATCTTTTGTATTGATTATTTGACAAAATAGCACTTTGGATATATTAGGTTAAATAAAATATAGTAAAATGAATTCCAGCTGTTTCTTTTTACCTTTTATTTATGGCCTCTAGGAAATTAAATGTTTCTTGCATGGCTTGCATCTATGGTTTATGTTATATTTCTATGGGTTAGCATGGGCTTAGGGTATTTTGGACTGCAAGAAAATAAAAGCCTGATTCAAGTGCTTTCAACAATAAGGAATGCTCTATTTCATGAAAGCAAAAATCTGGAGATAGGATGGTCTTGATTTGGTTCATTTAGCAGCTTACTACATCAGCAAGATCCAGGTTTTTTCCTACTGTCTGTTTTGCTACCCCCAGCATGTTGATTTCCTTCCCCTCATTGTCACAAAGTGGCTGCAATAGCTCTAGGAAGCTTATATAGACATGACAACAGCCAGTGGGAGAAGAGAGGGGGCTCTTCCTGCATGTTTCTTTTTGTTGATCCAACACGCATCAGCAGACTTGCCCCACCACGTCTCATTGGCCTGAATTAAGTTATAGGCCCGTGCTCACACTGATGCCTGGCAAGGGGATGGAACCACCATGAATAGTTTGGAGAAATCGTGCTCTACTCCCTCCTGCTTGGGCTTCAGATCTGCCTTTGGGAGCACCTGCCCTTGGGAGGCAGGTGAAGACCTGTGAGTCAGGGAAAGGAGGGGTGGGAGGTGGTATGGGCGTCAACAGCCTTCTCCACGAGAGATATTTTGGGCATTTGGGAGAAGCATCTCGTTGCCTCTGCCAGGCTAAATGTCTCCTTTTGAAGGCAGCAATGCATGCTCTCATATTCTGTGGGGTTAATATGGATGACCCAAGGGTGCTTGTGGCATAATAAGAAATATATATTTGCTCTACGTAGATTCCTGGCGCACAGCTCCTAAAACCCTTGGAATCTCCAGTGTGATGAGTGTCTTTTGTATGCTGATGAGATGACTAGTGGTTGGGGGCCCCCATGTAGCTGCAGGGTTGGGACTGGTTACCAGAAAGACCAAGGTGTGATTGGAGCGTTGGAACTTTCAGCCCCACCGCCAACCTCTGGGAAGGAGAGGGGGCTGAAGATGGAGTTCAGTCCCCACTGATTTACTCAGTTGTGCCTCCGTGATGGAACCTCCGTGAAAACCCCTGAATGACAGGGTCTGGAGGGCTTCTCAGTTGGTGAACACATCCAGGTGCCAAGGGGGTGACAAGCCCCAAGAGGACAGGGAAACTCTGTGCACACACAACCCCTGACCCATGTACCTCTTCCCTTTGGCTATTCCTGAGCTGTAGCCTTTATAATAAACCAGTGTTCACAGGTAAAGCACTTCCCTGAGTTCTCAGAGTCCTTCTAGTCAGTTATTAAACCCGAGGAGGGCGTTATGGGAGCCCCCTTGGAATTTATAGCCAAGTGACAACCTGGGACTTGCGTCTGGCATCTGAGGCGGGGCAGTCTTGTGGGACTGAGCCCTTAACTGTGGGATCTGACACTAATTGTAGGTAGATAGTGTCAGAGTTGAGTGGTAGGACACCCAGCTGGTATTGGAGAGTTGGCGAAATGATGTTGGAAAAGACACCACTCATTTGTGGTAGAAGTGTTGTAAAAACAGCACAGAGCACTTCTGTCATTTCTGTTTGTCCAGCATCTTTTCATCTTGGAAAAGGCAAGGGTCCCTCTCCCTCTTGGCAAGGCTGTCAGTGACAGTCTCAGAGATGGGTGTGACCTACAATTGCCGGTTGGAGTCCCTGGTCAGCCAAGAGAGCATGCTTATTTGCTCCAGGAACAGCCGCAGTCTCAGGGAAGGCTCTGAGTGGCCCAGCCTGAGTCGACAGGGGAGGCTGGGCTCATGTGTTCCACATCTTCATCCCCGGAAGTTGTGATTTGTGAAGACTGTGGGAAGCCTGCCCAGTCGCCACAAGCGCGGCTGGGATAGATGAACTTCTCAATAAACACGTGGCGACTGAATGTCTTTTTAAAGTCCATCCTGGCAGGAGCCAGAGGCCCAGACTAGAAAGGTCAACTGGTCTCCCCCTTTTTTGTGTCCTCGCAAGTTGCAGATTTTTTTTTTTTTTTTTTGAGGAAGATTAGCCCTGAGCTAACTGCTGCCAATCCTCCTCTTTTTGCTGAGGAAGTCTGGCCCTGAGCTAACATCGGTGCCCATCTTCCTCTACTTTATATTTGGGATGCCTACCACAGTATGGCTTGCCAAGCGGTGCCAGGTCCGCACCCGGGATCTGAACCAGCGAACCCCGGGCCGCTGAAGCGGAATGTGCGCACTTAACCACTGCGCCACCAGGCTGGCCCCGCAGATTTTTCTAAGAGCCAATCAACCAAAAAAATAAAGATAGAGTCTAGATTTTGAGACGTTTGACTGAGGTGTTTCTTCTCTGTGCCTCCGAAGCTTCAGAGCTTTTGCTTTTGCGTTTCTGCTCAGGACCAGCTAGTTTGGGAGACAAGGGCAGACGTCAGCTCTGGGAGGCAGGTGAGTGTGCTGGTTGAACACTTCGTCTCTAGAACCTGATGGCCTAGGTTCAAAGCCTGGTTTTGCCACTTGCTAGCTGAGGCCCTTGGGCAGTTTACATTTCGTGCCTTAATTTCCTCTTCTGTAAAACGGGGAAAATGATAAAGGTGACTGTCTCACGGGGGAGCTGTGAGGATTAATAAGTATCAGCGCTTAGAACCATGCCTGGCCCTCTGTAGGCTCTGAGTCAGATCTGTGACCTTAGGTGGCTACATAACCTTTGCCATGTGCCTAGGTGTCTGAACTCAGGGATTGTGGCAAGGGTTAGATGAGGTCATGCGTGAAAAGCACCTGCTGCGTAGTAGGTGCTGGGTAAAATGGATGAAGGCGAGAGAGCTTGGGCATCAGCGAGGTGACAATGACAGGGTTCTGACGCAGCAGACTCACCTCCCCACACTCCTGTTTCAGCCCCCTTTCGAAGCAGCCCGTCCCTTTCTCACTCACTTCTCTCTCCTCTCAGACAATGAGCTGCTTGCTTAAAAGGCCCTGGCTGATTGTTCACGTGACAGCATTCCATTATGAAACTCTCTGCATCGCCGTCCTGCGGGGAGAGACATTTCTGGTAGGTTTGAGGGGGAGGCACTGATTTTGAAAGGAAAGGGAAACAAAGTGCTTTTATTCCTCGTTGAGTGAAAAAATACTTCCAAGGCTCGATGTCAAATCGTTTCCTCGCTCCCTCCCTCAGCAATTTGCCAGGGACCCTGGCAACGAAATACTCACTCAGACTCACTGTTCTTTCTGGTGGAGATGTCTCCTGTTTGACCTGCATCTAAACGGTGGATCCTGTCAGGAGGAAGCGCGTGGATCTGTGAGGGTTCCTGCTCTTCTGTCTTAGACCATCTGCTCTGGGTGAAGAGAGCAGAGTCTGCATTCCCTCCAGGGTCCCCCTTGGAGACGCAGAGGCAGAGAAGGACGTCTCCTCTGGGCTGGTCCTTTGGGAGAACGGGGAGGAACTGCGTCCCTGGAAAGTTTCCTGCTTCCACCTTCGCCCAGCCTGCCCTTGAGGTGGGAGAGGTGGGCACTGTTGCAGCTTCCAAAGGACCAGAGATGGCAGATTTGTACCTTGAAGCTGGCTTGGGCTCCGTCCCCTTGGCCAAGTTGCTTTTCATTTCTGGTTTCCACATCTGTAAGAAAAAGCATCTGAAACTTGGAAATAAGGCAAAAGGATGACCATGTGTCCTTTGAATGCCATACCAGAGCACTGACTGAGAGGCCCGCCCAAGGGTTATCTAATTCTTGAGGGCGCAGGCCAAATCTGGCTGCCGCCTGTTTTTGTAAATAAAGTCCTGTTGGCACACAGCCACGCCCATTCATTTACGTATTGTCTATGCTGCTTCCACTTTACAACAAGGCCGAGTCCAGTTGTTGCAACAAAGGCCAGATGGCCCACAAAGCTGAAAATTATTTACCGTCTGCCCCTTTTATAGAGGTTTGCTGACCCCTACTCTAGGGGATCGTAGCATTGTTGGATTTACTATTTATTACTCATTCAGGCCCAGACACTGGAAAGCATGATGCTAATTTGTGGAAGATTGATAACTTGCAAATGATTTTGGTCCAGCAGTCATGAAAATGATTTCTGTGCCATATAAAAGATACCCCCAAAGAATACGATTTTATTGACCTGTAGGAGGACATTCATCATTTCTGTGTCCAACTTGGCAATCTTATTCCAGCATTCTTTCTGTTCTCCACTGTATTGACTTTGGTCTCTCCCATAAGCCTTTGAACCAGCTTTCCTATCCTGTTGGCTTCCTCATTAATAAATTAATAAATAATAATAATACAAAAAGGTTAAAGGTATCCTTGCCATGTGCTCATTTTCTATTTGTGTGAGAGTCATGTTCTTAACTTTTTAAAAATTATTCTTTGACATGCACGATGAGGACGTTGGACCAGATCAGCGGTTAGCAAACTGTGCTCTGGGGAACCCCAGTGTCTTCCGAAGTCCCTTAGGTGGACACTAAAGAGATAAGGGAGGAGAGAAGTCAGGGTCCCTTGCCTCTTCACCAACCAGAGAAGCTCCATTTATAAACCCGCCTTCTATTTTGAGGCTTCCAGCATAACATTCCTTGAGAAAAAGAA
Source organism: Equus quagga (assembly GCF_021613505.1). Classification (NCBI taxonomy): domain Eukaryota; kingdom Metazoa; phylum Chordata; class Mammalia; order Perissodactyla; family Equidae; genus Equus; species Equus quagga. The sequence goes on from NC_060267.1 coordinate 116,946,317, forward strand.
AAAGCATTCTGCCACAAGAAAAATAAATCTTGCACGCACCCATCGAGGGGATGGAGAAGTTTTCAGCTCCCTGAGAGTGGTGCATGGAGCTGCAGGGCTGTGCATTCCGGGGCTGGGCCTGTAACAGGTTCCTGGCCTGCCTGCGGCAGGCCGTCTGGAATGCAGTGTATTTCTGCTCCTTCAGAGGAGGGTGAGGCCTCCAGGGACCAGCTTGAATACCAACAATTCCCCCAGGTGTCAACAAGGGAAAAAAGCGTGCCTTTCCTTCCTAATTGTGCTTCTTAAACAAACGTAACTGCAGTTGCACAAAGCATGGTCTGTGGTGCCGGATTATCAACCGTTTCTCATGAGAACATTCCAGAAACCAGCAGGTCTTTGTGCACACCAGAGAACTGTGGGGCTCACGGAGTGCTGGGCGGGTGTCTGGGACCCTGTGGGCCTGTGAGGGGCGAGGTGGAGGTGGGGGGCGAGGAAACCCGTCAGAGCTGTGTGAGGGTGTGTTTCCCCTTTTATTTGGGGGCTGAGTTATTAAGTGCAGCTTCAGGGGAGGCGAGAGAGCGGGGCGCGGTGCAGCCACTGCCTTTCTGGGAGTGTGCCTGCCTTCCCCCAGGCTGCGGCAGCTTCCTCAGAGCAGAGCTGAGCCTGGTATGCGGGCCTTTCCATCCTTGCTAGATTTAATTTTTCTTTTTTGATTGAGGTGAAATTCACACAACAGAAAATTAGGCGTTTTAATGTGCATGGTTCTGTGACATTTAGTGCATTCACAATGTTGTGAAACCATCACCTCTATCTAGTTCTAGAACATTCCCATCCCTCTACAAGTAAATACCTGTTAAGCAGTCACACCCTATCCTCCACCTCCCCACCCCCAGCCCCTGGCTCCCACTAATCTGTTTCCTATCGCTGTGGATTTACCTATCCTGGATATTTCATGTAAATGGAATCCTACGCTACGTGACCTTTTGGGTCTGGCTTCTTTCCCTCAGCACGATGTTCCAGAGATTCCTCCGTATTGTGGCGTGCATCAGCACTTCATTCCTTTTTATGCCTGAATAATATTGCATTGTGTGGCTAGACCCCAATTCATCCAGCCTTCTGGGGATGGGCATTTTGTTTGTTTCCACCTGTCGGCCGTGGTGAAGAGTACTGCCCTGGAACCCATCTCAGTCCCTCAGCAGTCCGAGTGCTCACACGGTGACAATTCCCACCGTGAAGTCTCCCCCCAGTATTTCTGGGCATCCCTGGGGGTGTTTCACATGACAGGCGCCTGGGGGCAGCCTCTCCTGCCAATGCCCTCTGTGGGCAGACAGCTCTGCCACCCCTAGCTGGCATCACTGGAGGCCCTGAGCCCCTTCCCGCCGAGCCTGTCCTGGGATGTGCTGCGTGCAAGGTCTGCGTGTGGGGCAGGACCCGGTCACCGCTGGTTTCCTTACAAGATGGGGACCTTGCTATCCATGCTCTTGCTGAAAGAGCATTTCTTTCCTCCCTCTCAGCCTGCAGGTCTTGCTTCCTGGGCTGGTCACTTTTCCCAAGAAGGAATTTTCTGGTCTCAGTGGGATATAAGAAGGGTGACAACTCATCCTGCTTTACCCGGGACTGCCCTGGTCTTAGCACTGAAAGTCCACCATCCTGGGAAATCCCCTCTGTCCCAGGTAAACCGGGACAGTTGGTCACCCCGGGTTTCAGCCTGGCTCGGGAGAGGCTCACCATCCAGAGTGTCGAGTTTCACCTAATCCTCCTGTTCGAATCTGACAGCTGAGCTTGGCCCTCCATTGTGCCTCTAAGCCCCATCCAGAGCCTGTTTGTCCATAGCTGCTAGAGGTTAAGCCTCTTTCTTCTACGGGATTGGTTAGTATCTCACGGCCTGGGGTTGGAGGAAATCTGGAGATCTAAATTCTCTTCTAAGGATTTTTTGTTTAAGATTTTTTTTTCCCTTTTCTCCCCAAAGCCCCCCAGTACATAGTTGTATATTCTTCATTGTGGGTCCTTCTAGCTGTGGCATGTGGGACGCTGCCTCAGCGTGGTTTGATGAGCAGTGCCATGTCCGTGCCCAGGATTCGAACCAATGAAACAATGGGCTGCCTACAGTGGAGCGCGCGAACTTAACCACTCGGCCACAGGGCCAGCCCCTCTTCTTAAGGATTTTTTAATGCATCCTTTTGCTTTCAGGGCTCCCTGGTGCCTCTAATTCTGGATGACGTTTCCTGGGGTCCTGGGGACACAGACCACCTTGTCTCCAATTGTCTTCTCTTACGCTTCAGCTTTCTCAACTCTGCTACATGAATTAGCCCTCATCTACTCACTTTTCAGCTTTCCCCCCCAATTTTTTTTTTTTTTGGACGTCTCTTCTTGCTCTTCCCTCCTGTTCTTTTTCTTTGTCAGCTTATTTATGACAGAAAAATTCTTTTTACTCTCATGTTAGTGATTCTCAGGAAGGAGCAGAGAAAAACACGTGTTCTGATATTTTTAACAGGAAGTCTCGTTTCCTCAACATGGGAGGCAGACTTGGGTTTCCATCTTGGCTCATCCTCTAGCTGAGTGGCTTTGGCCGAGTACATTGACCTCTCTGAGCCTGTTTGATTTAGAGCCCCGGGGCCCCTTTAAAGTAAGAAGAATGGAGTCGGGTAGCAATAACAAACCCAGGATGCCACGCATAGCCTTGAGCCATGAGGAGAACATCTGAAGACGCGGGCTCAGGCCTCATGTCTCCTAGGGTCTTAGACAGACTTCCTCAGCCTCTTGTGTCCTCTCCCACACTCTTATAGGAGCTCAGAGCCCATTCACCAGTCTGAAGGGGACACACGCCCTCCGGTCCTCCGCTGCTTTTCAAATCCATTTCCTCTAGAACTTCAGAGTGAGACCTTCCTCTTCCTCCTGCTGAGGGCCTCGCCAGCCCACCCTTTCCTACCACCTCCTGGATTGGGCTCAGCTGGACGCCTGTGCCTCAGCTTCCCAGCCTCCCCTCTGCCCCCCACACATACTGTCTTTGACCTTTCACTGCCAAGCTCAAAGTCCTCTTCCGCTGGGAAGCCTTTCCCAAACTTGCCGGCCTCCACAGAGGCCCCTCCCCAACACTTACCATTCGGGGGCAACGCCGTGGGGCACAGTGGCTAAGTGTTCAGGCTCTTGGGGTCTCAGCTCTGCCACTTACCAGCTGTGCTGCCTCAGGCAAGTGATGACACTGCTCTGAGCCTGTTTCCTCGGGAGTAAAATAGGCGCTGATCAGAGTACCTCACAGTCATGCATGGGACTGGATCATTCCAGAGATGAAACGAGATGACGTAAGTAGAGAAAAGACAGTGGCCAGTGTGTATGTGGAAATCCTTGATGAGAGCTTATTATTACTTCTGCTTCTGCCATATTTTGACTTTGATTTGATGCAACTTCCAGGCTGTCTCTAGGGGTGGGGATGGTCTCCTTCCTCTTTCTATGCCTTGCAGCCCGGCCTTGGTGGCCCGGCACGTAGGAAGAGAGCTGAAACAGGAGACCAGAGTCCTGTGGGTCTTGCCTCTTCGGTGGAGCAACCTTGGGCAGGTCACATCACTCCTCTGAGTCATAGCTTTTGGAGGCAGCTAGGGACGAATTCCTGCTGAGGCTTGCAGAAAAGAAAGTGAAAAAGAGACCGTAGTTTTGAATGTATGTTTCTTCCCTTTTCTGGCAAGTTTATCTCCCACCGGCTCGGAGAGCCTTGTTATCACAGTGTTGGATATCCTTCAGGGTGCCTGCCCCTCTGGCTCTCAGTCTGGGCTTTACATCAGGATAAACTGGGGAGATTTCAGAAGTATTCATTCCAGAGCCTGACCTGGGATCAAGGAAACTGGGATTTTGGAGGATGGGGTTTGATTAGAGAGGTTTTTCAAAGCTCCTTGATGATGCCAGAGCTTTTGGACCAACGCCCACACTTTGGGTATCAAGGCTCCACACAATCCCCTCATTCTTCGGAAGCATCTGTCAGGCACCTTTGTGCCAAGGAGAAGGTTCGATCTCCCTTTACAAAGCGCATCCATTGAGCTTTGGCTTGAATTCCTCCGCAGACACAAAACCCCCTCTCTTCCGAGACCCCGTTCTATTGTCAGACAGCAGCTCTGATAAGCAGCAAGGTTTTCTTTTCGTTGAGCGGAAGCCAAGCTCCCTGGAAAGCCCATCTCTGCATCCTCATTGAGGGTGGCTCAGCCCAGCTCAGGGAAGCCACCGCGCGGCTGAGCTGCCCCTCATCTCAATGGCTCTGGCAGGTCAGATATCACGGTCACTCAGACAGCAGGATTCCAAAGGCAACCATGTGTATTTCAAAGTGCCCTGGATCCAGAAGAGAAGCCATCCTCTTCAGCAGGCATCAGTCTAGTGTTTTCCAAATGTGCCTCTGCTAGAATTTTCTGGGCAACTTGTTTCAAATGGCCCACTGAACTAGAATCTCCAGGGGAGGGTCCCAGGAAGCTGTTTATTTAACACTCACCCCAGGTGAGAATTATAATCAGGCAGTATGGAAAACATGCTGTAAGTTGATTAGATTAGCCAGTTTGGGCTGCAGAAGTTTCCAGGGAATAGACTCCAACATGGGGAAGAGTCTGGGGCTTAGCAAGGGTGGGGAGATGGGATGAGGGGGTGGTGGTGAGCAGATGCGGACAGAGGGAGTCTAGGCCTGGATGGGCTCCCACCTGGGCCTGGGCCTTGGGCGGGCACTCTCCCTGGGATGATGTTGGCCTGTGGCTGTTGTACCAGAATCCTTTGCTCCTTCTTTGCCTGAAGGGGTCCTTCCCTTTTGTCCTCAGTTCTCAGGAAGATGGAGCAGACGATAAAGGCCATTTATGTGTCACTCATGCCTACAGAGTTCTAGGCTCTGGGAAAAGATTCAGTCTTTTAGGGGCCAGTTCCCTGTTTTGTTTTGTTTTGTTCTTGACTCCTAGAATAAGAAAATTAGTCCTTAATTAACTAGTGCAGTCTTCTCCATTAGTCTGCCAGGGCCGCCGTGACAAAACACCACACATGGGGCGGCTTGGACAAAAGAGATTTATTTCTCACAGTTCTGGAGGCTGGAAGTCCAAGATCAAGGTGTCAGCAGGGTCGACATCATTCTGAGGCCTCTCCCCTTGGCTCGAGGGTGGCGGCCTTCTCGCTGTGCCCTCACACGAGCTTTCCTCTGTGCTCATGCATCCCCGGTGTTTCTTTGTGTGTCCAGTTTCCTCTTCTTATAAGAATCCAGTCAGATTAGATTAGGGTCCACCCTTCTGACCTCATTTTATAACCAGACCACCTCTTTAAAGCCTTCTTTCCGAACACAGTCACATCCTGAGGTACTGGGGGTTGGGCCTCAACATAAGAATTTGAGGGAGAGACAATTCTGCCTGTAACATTCTCTTCAGGCTGTTTAAGCGGATGACTGATGACAGTGTTGAAAGGAGGCCTGGGTGGAGCATTCATTAAACAGGAAGAGGGAAGAAGCAAGAAGCAAGGTCTAGAAAGCACGACCACATCAGCCATCTCATTGGTCACTTAACCCGCCTGCTATCCTGTTTTCAATTTCCAGAGACTCTCTCTTATTCTCTGTCATTTCTGAGAGAGTACCTTGTTCTTGTTTAAAGGATACGTTATCTTCTCTTTCTGAGGGTGTTTTTAAGAACATTCTTCTACTCATTGCATCCTGTGAGTGACTTTTTCTCCTTTCATCTATTTGGAATTCTGTCTGTCAAGCTAAAAGTTCTTTTCGAATGCCCAGGGTGTGTAACAGTCTGCTTGGAAAACCTGTAGGGTGGGCCCTTTTTCTAAGGTCCTCCAAACATCAAATTCTCTAGGTCTTTGCTTTTGGCTCAGTCAGCTTCCCTGGAGAAGAAACTTCTGTATATCTGCTTGGGGCCGCCGTGTGTGTGTGTGTGTGTGTCTGTGTGTGTGTGTGTTGATGAGCTAGACAATGGGCGTTCTGGAGCTGACTTAGGCGAGAGGGTCTGAGCCTCACCCTTCAGTGGACAGACATTCACTTACTCTTTCATTCCTCAGGACTCTATGTATTTCAATACAGCTCCTCATTCTTACTATTAGTGGCGTCTGGTGTCCCCCAAGCCAGTGTCCCTGGCATAGTCTCTCCCGAAAGTGGACTTCTCATGCACAGAGGCCAAGCTGGGACATTTGCCTGGCAATGTGGGCCTGAGAGAGGGGGCTAGGGGTCTAAGCTTGCATTGACCTTTCAACCCACCCTCCTGTTTCAGCGCCACCCCACATGCCTGCCTCTGGAGGTACCTGGTACCTCCAATTCGTGCACCTTTCAAGATTCTGCAGTGCATCATCTCCACACGCACTTGGCAGAGGGGAGAAAGCCAAGGTCCAAGTGCCTTGTCGTTGCCTGTCCGTTCTCCGTCTTCCCAAGCTGTCTTGACTCTTCCCATTTGCTGCTGTTCCTTCTCCTGTCTGCTTTCTTCTTTGGAGTTTCTAGCTTTGCTCTTCCTTCATCCTCACTCTCGTGAGTTCTGGGGACTGAGCAGAGGTCAGCATCTCCACAATTAGCTGGAAGTCAACTTTCCCTCTAAGCCGCAGCCTCCTCGTCTATGAGATGGGGCCGAGATTAGTTTCTGCCTCACAGTTTGTAGAATTAAGTGAGACAGGGCCTGTAGATTGCTCAGCATGGGATCTGGCAAAAATATCCAATAAATACTGGGGAAACAACTAAATAAAATTATGGACTTTATCCGAGGGCCCTCGGAAATCCCTGGAAACGGTGAGGTAGGGAGAACGACAGAGAGGAGCGTCTACCTTGACCTTCTGTTTGCTAGCCTCTGATGCTTACCTCTTCCTCCCATTGCTGAAGAAAGAAGCAAAACTTGGCATTTACCCACGTAGACTAGGCATTTACCCAAAGAGACTGGAGTGATGCCTCTCAGACTTTACTGTGTGTACCAATCCCCTGGGCTCTTCTTAAAAGGCTGATTCTAACTCCATCATTCTGGGTTGGCTCGAGAATGTGCATTGCTGCTGGTCCTGCTGGTCCCAGGACCGCACTTTGAGTAGCGAGAGACTAAATGGTAGAAATGTACCCAGTTGGCCAGTGAGGAGCAGGTCAAGGAAAGGTGTCCTCCTGGGGTTCCTTTGGGTGGCGGCCTTTAAGTGGGGGCTTTTCTCCTTCAGGACCAAAACCCCAAGGGAATAGTTTGGGTTCCTCTAAGTGACCACAAGATGTCATAATGTCATTATATGAATTCTTCCAGAAAGGTTCAAGTCTGGGTGTCAAATTACATCCTTTAAAGCAGGAAATGGAAAGTGGCAGTCGTCTTATCAGTGCTGCTTCAGGGACCAGCCCCGAGTTAACCCTCTCCCCTCTGGGTCCAGGACACTGGTCAGGCTGACAGCAGAATCTTTGCCTTACCCACCTCCTTCCACTCACCTTGTTCTTGGTGTCACAGGAGAGTCACTAGGAATGAGCTCTGTCATGAGAGGACACTGACCTTCTTAGAAACACAAAGTACAGTATTTCCCACAGGGTAGTTCCCAGAACCACAATTCGGAGAGATGCTTTGCACAAAGATCCTCCCAAACAAATCAGTTGGGGAGCTGCTTCGTGCTACATCCCCACCCAGAGACTTCAAGAAGCCCATTAGCATGTCAATGGCTTTGATAAGACCTGCAGGGAGCCAGCCTGTTTGACAACAGTTACTCTGTGCTTCTCAAACATCCTCAAAACATGCCAGTCCTGCCCCTTCCATGAATGCTGGTAAAACCTAGAAAGCCCCAAAGTAATTTTACCAGGAAGCCAGGGTTGCACGTTTCTTATTGGAAATGAAGGTTGAGTTGGTGCATTCCGGGTGTTAGTCAGGGTAGCAAAGAGAGATGAGTGTGAGGCCACCTGGCTGGCATCGTTAGCTGCCTCAGAAGATGGTTTCAGAAGAAGCATCAGAGAAACTAAGTCAGCTCCACCGTGATGCTGGCCTTTTGTACTTTCTTCTTCATATCAGAGTCATCTGTGTTTATTTGATTTCCCCAACTAATAGGTGGAACCACATGAAACTGCCACTTATGGAGGTCCAGGTGGTCACATATCAACAATTTCCTGTGGTTCCACCTAGATCAGGAGTCAGTAGACTGAGGCTCCTGGGCCGAACTTGCCCCACCCCCGTTTTTGTGAATCAAGCTTTATCAGGGTGCATCCACCTTCATTATTTATTGGTCGTCTATAATCACGTCCATGCTACGGCGGCAGAGGTGCCACATATGCCTTCTGACCTGTAAAACCAAAATATTTACTATTTGGTCTTTTGCAGAAAAAGTTGCTGACCCCAGTCTAAGTGGTTGCTCCTTGAAGAGAATCCATCGATGAGTCATTTGTGTAGCTTCTCTGCTCCCCACCTCCAATGCCACAGCCTGTAAATAGCAGGTGCTTAATAAGTATTGGATCTGGAAGATAACCATGAGCCCGGTTCCTGGAGAAGGACAATATCTGATCTGTCATCTGCTTCTCCAGACCTTTGGCTTCTGTGTGGTGACTCACTCTCAGATGCTTGGCAGGCAAGCTCTTGCTGCTGCCAGCGAAGGCAGCTTCCCCTTTTTTGAGAAAAAAATTCTTCAGAAAGTTTCTGAGGGCCTTCGGACATCAATCAGCTAGCTCTTAGAGTCGTGTGGACGAGGATATATAAATGAAGCAAACATATGGATTATATTTCCATCAAAATACTGCTCGGCTCTGAAATTCAGTGGGAAAGTGTTTGGTGGGGTCACTCCATTGCTTGGCTGTCTCCAAACTGTTTAAGGAAAGTTTGATATGTTTGATAAACCTCAAACACAGTGGGGAATTAACGTTTCTTTCCCCAGACTATGGGGAAAGTTCAGAGGGGGCCAGTGGAGGTCCACCAAGTTGAACTACTCATTTGAAAGGCTTCTTGAGCCTGACTCCACAAATGATTGGCAGCTGCATAGGCCCATTTTGGGGTATATTTTTTCAGTGTCCCTTGGAGGGGCAAAATGGAAGCAAAGGTATAATTTGCTAGGGCAGTATTTTCATTTCCCCTCTGAGGCATGCCTGTTGTCATTAAAAAAAAACTTCAATGAAAAAAATGATTACACACTGTACATGTTCACTGTCAAGCAAATGAGAAGAGACAGATGAGCACAAAGAAGAAAAGAGCAACTGGTCTGGTGTCATTTTACAGTGATGGGACAGCCACATGGTCCTATGCTTACATTTGCAAGCAGAGGTGGAAAGGAAGGCAGAGTTGGGGGGAAAATTGGGGAAGAATGATCTTGCTTACCATGCAGGATACATTTGGAAGTTGAGAAGATATGAGTGCATTCTTGGGGTGAGGTGGTGAGCTAGGAGGGTGGATCCTGATTGGGATCCTGTTTTCAGTCTCTCAGATTGGTAATCCAAAGGATTCTGCCCTTTGCCCCAAACCTCTGTGCCATGCAGCTATGGGGAGAGCTCGGAATTGGCTCTGAGCACAAGGAAAACCTTAAATGTTGTGGGCCTGTTAGACTTTCAAAATACTAGTATTTTTGGCGGCATACTTGAAGGGACAGGGTTGCTGGCTGAATAGGGTCATTTACAGCAAAATGACCATTGGTCATTGCTGGTCATTGACCAGCAAAAGTCTCACTTGCTCCAGTAAACACAGGAAATGGGAGGTGGCGGAAGCTGGTTTGACCCTGAGTTGTGCCTGTGCTATTTTTGGTGCACCTGGATGACCTGGCTGAATTGTTGCCCTCACTCAGTTTCCAGCCTCCTTTCCCCTTCTTTCCTCCTTGTGTGGGGAAGAGAGTCCTGGATAATTCCTTCCCTGCATCCCTTGCAGCTAGAATGATCAACTGCACGTCTAGCCTGTAAATGAGAGTCTGCTGGGTGAGGCCTCTGGGAAATCCTTCTCTTTCCTGCACAGAAGTGGCTGATGCTATCCTTTATCTTATGGCCAGTTTCTCCCTGACTTGAGTGTGGATTAGATGCCTGGAGCTGAAGCAATCATCTTGCATCCACAAGAGAAAGGCCAAGAGAATAATGGAGGCTGGCCGTGAAATCATTAAAATCTGTGTCAACGACTACCTACCTCCAGACCTTCTGTTTTGTAAGAAAATAACACCCTCTCTGTTTAAGCCTTGTGAACCCACTTCTCTGTTGTTGGCAGCCAAATGGCATTTTAGCAGATACACTGCCTGACCTGCTCAGCTCGGCACTGAGACAGGCCCACGTCGTGTGGAAGGTGTATAAGCTTAGTTGTGGCAAAATAAACTTTACCTGATGTTCTGAATTTGGTAGCTGTGTTTGGTTCTCAGCAGGGAACGGATGATGCATTCAAGCAGGGGAATTGAGGAGAGTTTAATAAAGGGACCATTTACAAAGGTGTCTGGAGAGTTGAGGGAAACCACAAGAGATTGGTCAGTGCCCCAGGCTACCAGGAGTGAGCTGTTAAACCCTTAGGCTACAAAGACAAGGGAGTAAGCCATTACCTGAAGCCAAGGAGAGAGGTGGGTGGAAAAGGCTGCCAGACAGGGCTGTGTCCTGGGGTAGAGGCATGCTGCTGACTTGTGGGGACCTAGCATAGGAATGAATTCCCCACCTCTCTCTCCTTCCACCCTCCAGCATCCTGCCATTGCGAACAGGAAGCCAGAGGGCAAAGGAGCCTGCGGATAAACTCTGTATGGGGCAGCCTCCCAGGACACAAAGCAGGCTGGAGAAAAAATGGCGGGTGGATCTGCAGGGGCAAAGGAGAGCTCTGCAGCTCAGTGGCCCACCGATGAAAGGTCTGAGGCTTCCAGGGAGCTGTGCTCCACCCGTGGAAAACCACTGCTCTAGCATCCAAAAGCTCTTTGATCTGCGTCTTCTTCTCTCCAAGAAGTGGTCTCCAGTTTTCTGGCCAGTGGCCTATGGCTGCGCCTTCAGCTCTGACTGGCCTCTGGGCTCGAGAAGCCCTTTGTGGAAGCTGTTCCTCTGGCACAATTCCGAATGTTAATTGGGCACAGGGCATCTGCATGGAGTGCTCTGGAATCAGATTGGTTTTTAAAATTCTAACTCTATTTAAATGTCCCTGGGGGTTCAGAGCAACCTAGTTAAACGCAAACCCTTGCCCCAAGCCTCAAAGACGGAGTTCTTGGGGCCGCCCTGCCCCTCCCACACTGCTCTCCTCTCTCTCACTGGGGCCTGGGATGGGGCACTTACTGGGCGGCTACTCCTGTGAATTTTCACCTCACAGGTAGCCACTGCCCCTTACAAGGAGGCTCAGAGGGATAGAAGGACTTGCTCAAGACCACAGGACTATATGGCATCAGCAGAAGGAGAATCCAGATGCCGAAGGTTCTCCTGATGCCGAAGGTTGTCTTCTTAACAGCTGGACCTCGATCCAGTCTCCTGGGAAGACCCCAGACCTGCATGGCCGGAAGCGGCTCTCCATGGGGTGCATCCTCTAGGCTTTTATGGATCTGATCTGAAGTTTGCTTGGCTCCCAAAGGACTCAGCAAAAATCATGGTAGTTGCCACGGAGAATGGCTATTTTAGAGCACTTTGAGTCAGGCTGAGCAGGGTGAGTTCTTCCAACCCTTAGAATCTTGGTTTTCTCACCTATAGAATGGAGCTATAACTCTCTTAGGTTGGGTTCCCCCAGAAGCGGACCTCGGGACAAAGATTCTAGTGCAAGTAGCTTACTTGGAAGGTGACCCCAGGGGACACTAAGAGAGGAGTGGGGAGGTGAGAGAGGGAAGGGAAGGCTGTCCATACCAGGTGCGTTATCAAGCAAACGGCCATGCTGGGTGACCAGAGCTTAGGGTTAAGCCCACCTGGGATCCAATGAAGACCACACACAGAGTCATCTCCTCAAAGAGCAGGGGAACTGGGGTATTGATCCACTGACTTCCATCCCTCATCTGCGAGGTTGCTCTGGGGTGGGACTGTTAATTCCCTGGCACTTCTGGCCTACTGGTGAGTGGGCAGAGCCGACTGGAGCAGAAGGAAGCCTCCAGCAAAGCAGTACGGTCAATGTCAGGCTAGAGCACGCCATGTGTAAGGGTGGAGGTGGGGGCACTGCCAGCATCTCTGGCGCCTGTGCCATTGAGATGTTGTGAGACGGCAATAGAATAAAGCCTGGCGTCTAGTTAGTGCTCATTAAATGTGGCCATTATTATTACTATTATCATTGTTGTCATCACCATTACTGACTACCACTGACTCAGAGCAAATCGAGCAGCCGTTTACTGGTCGTTGTTTGTCTCCCTCCGACGATTTTTGACATCAAAGTGTTCTGCATCAGCCAAGCATTTTATTTCCCCGAGGGACCATCCACTGGGCAGAAAGCTCTGAGCTCCTGGCCCGTGGCATGAGAATTCTAGCCAGGTACGTTTCCCAAGCGCAGGAAAGAATTTGCCTTGTGGGAGGAAATTGGGCCTGGCCAGGTTCATGGGGTGGGCTCTGTTTCCTCCAACTCTTCAGAGAAGAGAAAAAAGCCCCCACCCTCTGGCTTCCGTAGCCAGGACAGTCAGCCTGTTTTCCCTCCAGCTGGCAGCTGGTGCCAGTGCGCACGGCCAGGACCCGTGTGCGCTGTCTCCCCCTTGGGCCTCCTGCCCTCCTGTTGTTTCCCTGAAGGCTCTGAGACACAGAAAGGCTCTCTTTGAAGCTACAAGAGGGTGGAGTTGCTTCCTCCAATTGCCCTCCTTCCTTCCTTTGTATTTTCTGATGCTTCCTCTTCCTACCCTGCATCCCCCAGCTTGTCCTATTTCCTTGTCATCCTCTCCCCTCTGGGCTGGCTCCTTGGGAGGGGTGGCGTTTTGTCAGGATTGTTCCCACATCTACCCCTTAGAAGCCCCAGCTGGGTTTGGAGTATGTTGAGGGGGCTTCTCCCTCCTCCTTCCTTTTGGGTCTGTTTCCTCTTGTATTTGCTTTGATCTCCAACTGATGCCGACAAGTGGACAGGCCCACCCACTGATCCCATTCAGTGTGGCTGAAAAGAAGTGTTTTCATGTTCTTGGGGCTGCTGCCCTTGCTGCCTGCAAAAGACAGGGCTGCCGGCTGGCATGGGGGCCGCTGGAGCCCTGCAATTGAAAGAGCTGGCAGTGCCTGCTGGCTTGCTCTTAGGGAGCTGAGAGTTGGTGCGTGGCTTTGCTGCCTCCTGAGGCTTGGAGGCAAGGCAGGCTGGTGGGGGCGGCGGTTGCAGGTGAAATAGGACAGGTCACCAAGAAAGTGCAGCAGGCTGTCTTGGGAGGGGCCTCTAAGGGTGGCTGTCCAGAAGCTTCTTAAGCACCTGCCATTCTGGGGAAATGCACATGAGAAACAGGCCATCAGGACACTTAGGTTCAAGTTCTGAATCTGTTCCTACCTGGCCATGGGGCCTTGGAAAAAACACCCAGTCTTGTGCCAGCATTTTCTGACTCCTTGACTGGCTACAATGATACCTGACCCACTTAGTTTGGGAGCTTATGGTATCAGCCCTTGCTGCATAAAAAGAACCCCCGAACTTAGGGGCTCATAACAAGCACCGGTTGTTTAGCTCATGATTCTGTGAATCAGCTGTTTGGGCTGGGTTCGGCTAGGCGGTTCTTCAGTTTTGGCAAGTCTCGCTCATGCACCTGTAGTTAGCACTGGGTCAACTGGTCTAGCTGGCCCAGCTGGGAGTGTTTGTCTCTCTCCACCGGTCTGTCCTCTTCCAGCAGGCCAGCCCCAAGGGGTCTGGAGTCCAAGAGAGGAAGTCAAAGTGCACAAGGCCTCCTGGGGCCTAGACTTAGACCAGAAACATCATCGCTGCTGCTGTATTCTTTGATCGAAGTGAATCACAAGGCCAGCCCAGATTCAAGGGGTGGAGAAACAGACCCCACCTTCTGATGGGCGAGGCTGCAAAGTCACATTGTGAAAGGATGTGAATACAGGGAGGGGAGTAATTTGGGACATTTTTGCCAAACATCTGCTATACCCATGAAATAATAAATTCAAAGTCACTTGGAAGAGCAGAAAGTCCCTCATAGTGCAAAGAAAGAGACAGTGGGCAGGAAATCACTTTATTCCACCCCCCAGAGGGATGCATCCGCTGATCTATTTGTCTGCACAATCCAGTCATTTTCTAGGCTCAGGTAGTGGTGTTTTGGCTGAGTAGGAGCCAGAATTTGAATGACCAGGTGAACAGAATTAGATGAGAACTCTTTTTCCAGTTGTCTATTTGCTATCTCTGGGAAATCTAAATCTCTTGACTTGTCCACCTGTGGATTTGCACACGCACTGATAGACTAATGAATTTAGATAGCTCGGATGGTGGTCCTGTTTCAGGGACCCTCAGCACGGGGGATGGAGTCTGGCATGGTACCCTAGATGTTGCACAGAGCATAAACATGAAGGGGAGAAGGACTTCTGGGCACTGTATACTTAGTACTAGAGGCTGCCCTAGCTCCTGGTAGCATGTGTGTCTTCTGGAAGGAAGGAGCCATAGCTGTCACTTGAAGAGGGGCTATCTAACTCTGATGCTTTGGGGGCTTAAGCTACCTTGCTGTGTGACCCTTCCAAGTGAGTGTAGCACAGAAGACATTCATTCATTTGTCCCACATGGTGATGGGAATTGCTGGCCACCAGGAACTGGTGCCAGTAGATATTTGGGCTCCAGAGGAAGGTGGATTTTCAGCTCCACCAGTGCCAGCAATGAGAGCACAATTTTGGTGCAAAGACCATGCCTGAGGCTGTAAAATCGCGGACATGCTAGCACCTGCCTGCCTCTCATTCATGGACACATGCGAGCAGTCTTGGAGCCCGAACTGGCCACCAAAAATGTCAGCCGATTGTCGTCCTCACCAGCAATCTACTAGAGTGCCTATTTCTCTTCTGCTTTTGCCAGCTGTGAACATTCTCATTAAAAAAAAAAATCCTGCATGGTTTCAAGTGGAGTCTATGCATACGTACATAGAAGCTGAAGTGTCCAGAAGCCATTCAGACTGGGAATCTATTTGGAAGATAAACGATGGCAGCCACCTTGTGGGACATTGCCAGCTGATCGCCATCCTACTCAAGAGAGTCGTTTAACCCGCACACGTTTGAACGCTCACTGGGGAAAGTCCTTCTCTCTTCCTCTCCAATCACCCTGTGTAGGTAGGTGGTACTTGTCACTCACCAAGGCCTGTCCAGCCCCGGATGCGTTAATTGCTCCACGCAGCACCTGTCCCAGCAGGAGGCGTGCTTGGCAGTCCGGTGCTGCATGTGGCCTGCCCCGTGGGTGGCACATCCCGCCCTCACGGGCTGCCGGCTCTGCTGTGTTTTCGTTTATATTGGTTCCATTTCAATGGAGCCTACAGATGTGGTCAAACCCGAGACGGGTGGGGGGCTGAGGGCAAAGAGAGAATAAAAGAGTCAATCATTTCTGATATAATCTGATCTGGCTAGCCCTTTTTGAGGGGGGCAGTGAGAAAAGCCAGGCTCGGGCTGGGCCCCTGCGGCCTTCCCTCTGGGTCTGGGTCTCCATCCCAGCCAGAGAGTGGGCAGCTCCGGGCTCTGGGAGACTGGAGCCCACCTAAGGAGCTCAGCGGCAGCAGCTCCCATTTCCAGGCCACAGGGGGCACGGCTTGGCTCATTTGCCTCTTCTCCTCGCGGGGCTCTCTGGGACCCGCTCAGCCCTAATGAGAGGAGACAGATGAGAGAGGCAGTCGGCCTGACAGAGAGCTGACTTCCCCTCGCCCGCTCAGACTTTTCACCTGTCAGCTGAAGAGGATCCCAATTAACCTCCTCAGCAACGCAGAGCCGGCAGGCTCCCAGCCCATCCTGTCACCTGCCTTCCAGGGTGTCGGAGGCAGAAGCAAGACCCTGGGGGCTGCAGGAGCTGTGGGGGAGGAGCCAGTCCCGGGAAGAGGCTGCCCCCTCTCTGAGTTTCCTGGCCTGTGGTCAAATCACCCAGTGTGTGCACAGCCTCGGGCCCCTTCTGGAACTCACTGCTACTGATCTCTGGGGGAGGGGCCATAAAGGAGTTCAGAGCCCCCTATCTCACCATTCTACCACCTTCCCTCTCATTGTTTCAGCTGGCTCCCATTCCTTCAAGGGCTCTGGTGCCTTTTCCACAGGGAGGCACCCAGGGCCCCACCCCTGGTGACATCTGCCAAGTACAAATAGTTGCTAAAGTTACGTAGTGTATCCTCACGTCTCCTTTATGTCACTGGTGTTCCCTAGGCAACTTCTAGAGGCTCTGTGCACACAGGAATATGAAATGGCTCTTGCTCTCTTCTCATTTGGGGGCATCTCAGAATAGGGTCCTCACACTGGGAATAGTTATCCTCACTTCTTATTTGAAAAGAAAGCAGGGAGAGAAATCTGATAAAACTGCACCCAGAAGTTGAGGAGGTGGCAACTCAGGGCCTTTTGCTGAATTTCTCTGGATGGGCACGCAAAGGCTACAGAGAAACCACTCTAACTGTCCGACCCTTTCCACCCAAACCTTTCCACGGGAAGGGAGCGGCTGTAGGAAAGAGAAGGCGCTCCCTTTTCTTTCTGAAGGCAATACAGACACGCAAATATGGAATCATTATGTTGTATACCTGAAACTAATATGATGTTATAGGTCAATTGTATCTCAATTTTTAAAAAAGTATGGACAAGCCAACTTTATTTTAAAGCCCCTTTTCTTATATAAGCAAGACATTTCTTACAAAAAATTAGAAAATATGGATAAGTACTAAAAAAAGGGAAAAACCCCATCCAAGTTACTGGTAAGTCTATCACCCAGAGGTAATCACATTTAACATTTTGGTTATATGCATATGTTTGTATAAAAGTTTTTAAACAAAAGTGGAACTCGTGCAGTGTTTTAAAATTGCTTTGAAAGGTATACTGTAGTATAAAGGCCTCTCCAGGTGCATCTCGTGCATCTACACTGTCTCAGATGGTACCGCTGCTTTATCAGATTACCCCCAAACCCAATGGTTTAACACAGAAGTTCTCAAACTTTTTTGGTCTCAGGACCTTTTTACACTTTAAAAATCGTTCAAGACCTTAAAGAGCTTTTGTTTATGTCAGCTATATTTATCAATATTTACTGCATTGGAAATGAAAACGGAGAACATCTGAAAATCAAGAATACATGAGTACAGTCATACACTGCATAACAATGCTTCAGTCAACCATGGACCACATATACGCCAGTGGTCCCATAAGATTAGTACCAGGTAGCCTAGGTGCGTACTAGGCTATGCCATCGGGGTTTGCATTAAGTATACTCTGTGATGCTCGCACAACGACAAAACTGCCTAATGATGCAGTTCTCAGAATGTATCCCCATCGTTAAGCGATGGGTGACTGTATCTATTCCACTAGCTATCAAAGTGGTGATGTCATCACATGTCCTGTGGCCTCTGGAAAACCCCGGCGTACACTCATGAGAGAACGAGAGTGAAAAGTTGAATAACATCTTCACAGTATCACAAAAAGAGTTCTGACCTTGTAGACGCTCTCTAGACCATACTTTGCGAACTGTTGAGTTCTAAAATTAGTATCTACTATTGTTTACAAGTCCTCAGGTCAGCTTGACGTTTCCTCAGGACTTGTCTGGGCCCACTGATGTGCCTGCAACCAGCCGCGGCTGGGCAGGCGGCTCTGCTGATCTTGATCAGACTCTCTGACGTGTTTGAGGGTCAGCTGGTTAGAGGCTGCTCTAGGATGCCCTCAGCTGAGACGACAGGACTCTCCTCCATGTGGTCTCTCATCCTCCAACAGGCTGGCTGGGCTTGTGCACAAGGTGGTGGCAGGATTCTGCAAGAGACAGAGTGTTGAGCAGGAAGATGCAGCTACAATCTCAGATGAGGATTCCCATTGTGTGGAGGACGACAGAGATGGGAACAATGCCAACCACCAGAAGCAGGACCCCACAGACCTGGCCCGCTGCATCTTCTAGGGGTTTGGGGTGGCCAAGGAGAACGCAACCCACAAGGCGCTGGTTGAAATAATACTTTACTCACAGACAGGAGAAGACATGCAGCAAGACTAGTGTCCGTGGTGTGCGCCCATCTCCCATGGCTAAGGGTCCCTTCCGACAGCCGACGCACAGTGATGGACTGAATGTACCCCTCTTGTCCTGTAGGCGAAGATCCTGTTTCCTTCCTGCAGGGGGCAGGTATACTGGTGGGGCTGGCCAGGTGCCACATGACACACACTTCAGCAGGTCTCACGATGACTGCTTCCCCAATAGAGAGAGCCAGCAGGAGAGCTCAAGGTCTCTTGAGGCCCAAACTCAGAAGACACAAAGTATCATTTTCTCTGTATTTCATTAACCAGAGTGAGTCATATGGCAAAGGGGTTGCAAAACAGACTCCTTCCCTTGATGGGAGTTGCTGCAAAGTCACATTGCAAAGAACATGCATGGAGAGAGGAGAATCACTGTGGACATTTTTGCAATCTACCACATACTTCGTGTTTGTTTAATGTCCCTATCACCTCTATTGAAGGGACATGCTGTAATCGACTCCAGCCTCACCCACTGGACTTTGAGGTTGATTTTAATTTTCTCGTAATATACATGAGGCTGGAACAAGCATCCTTCTGCATTTGTCTGACTCTTTGCTTAGGACAAATTCTTAGGAGGGAAATTGCAGCAATGAAAGATATGAGCATCATTAGGGTCCTTGATGTGCACTGCCAAATCCCTGTCAGGAGAGCTCACGCTACTTGAACCTCCTGCCAGCAAGGGAGGAGGGCCCTGCCTGCCGAGACTAGTCTTCCGGGGTGTCTGTGCGTGTGCACGGGTGTGTGCGATCACCTGTTACAACCGTTCTTTATCCCTCACGTAGACGAGGCCTGCGCTCGTCAGTAATGAACGTGGCTGAGCAGAGAGCCGCTCTCAGTCTTCCGCCCTCCGCAGAAGTGGCCACAGCTGGAAGAGATGCCGAGGAGGAGGGTGAGCTGCTGTCCTTCTAGCCCCTCACCGGCCTTCATTAGTTACTCATTAGAGGGTCAAGATGTGCCTCTTCCCAAGAGGAAAAGAATGGGTTTTTTAGTCGATCGAGAACAGCGGCACGGGTGACCCAGTCAGGAATGCAGTCCTGGGTCCTTGGGGAAACGGGCCGTCCCTGGCTGCCAGGTGGTGAGGCTCTGAGTATGGACCAGCTGACTGGTGGCAAAGCCCACGAATCTGAAGCCATCTCCTGCCCGCCTTGCCTCCGCTCCCCACCCTGCCACCCCGCGGCCTCCCAGGGTTCATCAGTCAGCAAACTGCCTAGTCCACAGGGCCTCGTGGGATTTTTGGCTTCATGTCTTAGCAATGCCCCACACGCCTCCTTGACCCTACGTTTCTGCCAAACCATTTTCCTTAGTTTCCAGAAGAAACTCTGGTGAATGGCTCTCACTTCTGGACTTCTGCTTCTGTTGCTTCCTCTGTCAGATCCCATCTCCACACTCTGTCCATCTCATTCTTCATCTTGCTTACTCATGAGCAACCTTCAAAACCGGCATAAAAGAAATAAAAAAGTTGAATTCAGGTCCTGAACTGAAACCTCTAATGACAGCAGCTTGGGCTGAGATGGGAAAGCTCTGGTTCTTGCTGTTTCCTAGCTGTGTGACATTTGGCAAGTCAATTGACCTCTCTGGGCTCCAGTTTTTCTCTTCTCTAAACTGAGGTTGATGTCAGGTTTATATACTATTCCCAGTTGCTCTGATGAAGTGCATGCCATATCCATGGCTACAAATGCAAAGCAATGCTGTTATTAAAAAAAAAAATTGTTCCACCTTGGGTTCCCCTAAAAAGCAGAGATGAGACAAGAGCTTGTGTGCAGATAGTTCATTTTGAAGAAGTAATTCTTGGGAAAGGGGGTGTGGGCTCTGGGGAGACCGACAGGGAAGGCAGGTGGGTCAATTCAGGGCACACTAATGAAGAGGGTCGTTGCTGTGGGCCTGGGACCCTCTGAGGGGCCGTGCAAAGCACACATCAGCACGGTCCACCAAAACACACGGAAGGGCAGTATTTGTTCCCACGCAGGTTAAGGTTGCCCTGGGGCTTGCACTTACATATTTGCTGGGGGCCACGTGGCCAAGCAGGCTCCTGGGGCATCTCCATCACAGCGGGGAAGCCCTGCAGAAAGCAAGAGACACCCAGGGCAGCTGAGGCGAGTTGCCCTCAGTTGCCACAACTCTGGACAGGAAGAAAACGTGGCTGGTGAGGGTCAGAGATGGCCCGGAAAGGGTTCCGACCCGGGAGCACAGGGTGCATTTGCCATCTCTGAATCTCTGCTTCTGGGCGTGGCGCCTGGCACAGGGCGGACATGAAACCAAGGGTAAATGAGCAAAGGAGGGAAAATTCCTGCTGAATTTGTTCATGGCCCTCAGCCTCTGGTCACCGCGGCCAAAGGCTCTTACTCCGGGGTGTTTTATTCCCTTCTGGAGGTTGGATGGAGGAGGGGCTCTGCTCACTGAGTGAGGCTGGTGAGCTAACCTCCAGGAAGGGACCGGGTTACACAAGGGGTTTCCAGTTGTGTCCACCAGGGACCCGTGGGAAAGGTGCAGGGAGGGTGGGGTGGCCTGGGCCCGTCAGGAAACGTTCCTTCTTCCTCTCCCATCCTTCCATCCGGCGCTGTGCTCCGTTTACTCTGAACTGAACTCCTGAGAGTCATCTGAAACAGCAGCAACCAGCACTTGCAAAGCACGGTGTCTGCCAAAACGTATTCCAAGGAATTGTGGTCCCATGTCCACCTCCCCTTCAACCACAGCAGGTCCACCCTTCCCTCTCTGCTATATTGAGATCACGTATGTGCCAGGTGGGATTTGGGTGCAAGCAACAGAAATTCTCTAACTAAAGAGAAAAGGAATTTAGTGGAAGTGTACACAAACGAGAGATCCGTGGGCATAGCAGTTTTGAAAACAGAGGGTTGAACAGAGTGAAGTGGGTCTGTCCACGGCAGGACTTCCTAGAATCTTCTAGATGCCAAGGAAAGTCTCCGTTGCAGAGTTTGCAAAGTTTCCCAAACCTGTTTCTTCACTGCCAGGATGCGTTGATGATAGGATGAATCGGTAGTTTAATAACAGCTTTCCAGGATTCAAAACAAAAAAAGGAAAACTATCCCAAGAGGGGTACAATTGATTTTCAGAAGCATCCTGATTTCATAACCTTGTTTGTTTTAAGGCCAACACACGCAGAGTACTCACTGTGTGCCAGGTACTATTTTAAGAGCTTTTATGTAAATCGACTCAATTTTACCTTTTGAGATTGGTGTGGGGCTGGGAGGGGCCTGAGCTTCGCTTCTCAGCCCTATTGCTTCTGGGAGCACGAGTGACTGAGGGCCCCAGTGGCTGTGCTCTGACTCCACCCGCGCCTGGGTGGAGGCCCGCTTCCTACAGCTGCTCCCGGCCCGGCCCGTGACGAGTACGTCTGGGATACTGAGGCTGGCCCCTTCCTGGGAGATGCAGGAGCCCTCTCACGTCCGACTTTGACTCAAGTGCTCCTCCAAACGTTGCCAAAACTTTCTTAAAACTGCACTGCAATCTAAGGCTTTTTCTGCCTTTCCTCTCTTTTTTGGAGGACTTGGGTCTGAATCAAAGTTTCACGGTTTTTCCAGCCTCCTCCGGCTGCTGTCTCCACAGGTGTCTCCCTCAATACACATCTCACACATCTCGTCCCATCTTGGCATCTGCTTCTTGCAGAACCGGAACTAACACAGTTGGATCTTCTATTTCATTCTCAATTTGTGGATGGGGCAGCTGAGGCCCAGAATGGTTAAGTAACTTGCCCAAGGTCACACAGCTAGGAAAGGCAGAGCTGGTACTTGAACCCAGGTAGTCAGACCTCAGAGGACATGCTTATGACCACTTCACTACACTACCTTTCATTTAACAATATTATGTGAAAAGATAAGAAAACCCGGGGCCGGGCCCCATGGCTGAGTGGTTAAGCTCACGTGCTCCACTTCGGCAGGCCTGGGTTTCGCTGGTTTGGATCATGGGTGCGGACATGGCACCACTCATCAGGCCACACTGAGGTGGCGTCCCACATGCCACAACTAGAAGCACCCACAACAAAAATATATACAACTGTGTACTGGGGGGATTTGGGGAGAAAAATCAGGAAAAAAAAAAAAGATTGGCAACAGTTGTTAGTTCAGGTGCCACTCTTTAAAAAACATTGAAAAAAGAAAATGCATCGTAGGATCTAGAAAATGAGATGTTTGATCATGGGACTCATTTTTTTGAAAGCATCTTGTAGGACTAGCATTCAGGGAGCTGTGCCTTGGGAAACGCTGGCAGAGTGCTTTGCGATGCATATCTGTTATCAGGAATTGAAGGTGTCGGGGCGCAGGTGTGTCTGCTTGGACCAGCTCTCGTCTGTGGACAGGAAGAGCAGAGTCGAGGACTGCTGCCCTGACAGAGCCCTCCAGGACTTGGCTGCTGCTGCTATTGATTGTGATGAGAAGCATAGGAGAGAGCCCAGCATGCGCCTGACCCCTGCATGGCCCCTCAGCTTAATTCTGTTGTCTGTTCATCTCTCAAATTCTCGTGAGCTCGCTGCCGTGGTGTGGGAGAAAGGCCACTGCCCCAGGAGGTCGGAGGCCCGAGTTTCAGACCATCACTAAGCAGTGCTGGGGTCCTGGCAAATCTGTGAACTTCTCTTGCTTTGCTTTCCTCATTTGTACAAAAGGGATGGGACGAGATCAAGCGTTTTCAAGCTAAGCTCTTTTGGGCCCCAGGAGCACTTCGGAGATAACAAAGGGGCCACTGTTGGAAGGCATGGGAGCGCAGAGCTCCAGCCGCCCTTCTCCATTTCAACGGAGCATCTTCACTCTCATCCGTGTTCAATATCGGGATGCCACGCATATCTGAAAGCATTACTGGTTGCAAGCTATGGAAACTGACTCTCCCAGCCAAAGAGAAAGGAAGCTTATTAGAAGGATATTCAAACCAAGGACAGTTAATTATTCAAAGATTCAATAAGAGGTTGGACCAGGCTTGGGGTCCGGGGAACGACACTGAGAAAGTTACGGAAGGCTGCTCTGGGGAGCATACCGCCATCATGAAGACTGCCTTCCGACCAGTCCTCTGGCCGCTGGTTTCTTGTTCCAGATTGAGTCCAGGAAGAAGGCATTCAGTTGCCTGAGTTTGCCTCTGGGGCAGGAAGGGGGACACGGCTCTTTGGAATTCCAAAGTGCAGTGGTTGCCAAAAGGTCCTTCCAACCACAGCCTCACAAATAGGCAGCACAGAGTATTTTCCAGGAGGTAAACCAAGTTCTCTAGGAGAAACGAGGGGATGCTCCACTACGCGTGTAATTTTGTTTGCAGACGAGTTCCATTCTAACACTGTGGAGAGGCCCTGGGCTAAGGGCCTGCGTGCACAGCAATCAGAGACGCTCACCCCATCCAGCTGTCTGGGTTCCAGCTGGGAGAGGAGAGAGCAGCGACTCTCTGGTTTCTTGACCACAGAACTGCTACACGTGCCACTGAAAGCCCCATTTCTCCTGACAGCTGGTGGGGAGAGGGCAGGAAGGCAACTGTCTTGGCTTGGGTTCCCCCAAGATGGCAGAACTGGAGAATGAAGGCTGGCATGCAAGGAGTTTGCTCTGGGGAAAGTGAGAGACGTGGGTGCAGCTGAGGCCAGGTGCAGTCGAGCCCACCGGGACACATGCCATCGCTGCAGCATCAGCTGGTGGTGAAGGTGGGTGGTGAGGATTCGCGGCTAGGCTCTGGAAGTGTCCCATACAACATCCCCTTTGCCACGTGCCCCTGCCCCATCCCTCTTCGACGGATGTGCACATGACGTGCCTGATGTCAGGGTAGCCGAGGCCCAGTGGGGTTTGCACGTTGGTTGGTGGGGACTCCAGCCCATGAGAAAGGTTCCGCCTTTGACTGTCTGCACAGCGCAGCGTGTCTCACAGTTTGACACTGATGTTCCTTTAGGGACCTCACACTCCCTTCCCAACATCTTTTCCTTAGAGTCTTTATTTTTTCAACTATGTTTTATCAAGGTCCCATTGGTTTATAACTGTAAATTTCACGTGTATTTATTATATTTCAGCTTCTGTACAGACTGCATTGCGTTCACCACCAATAGTCTACTTTTTATTCGTCACCATACATATGTGCCCCTTTACCCCTTTTCGCCCTCCCCCCACCCCCTTCCTCTCTGGTAATCTGTTCTCCTATCTATGTGTGTGTTTGTTTACCTTCCACTGAAAACTATAAGACATTATTGGAAGAAATTGAAGAAGACATAAAGAAATAAAAAGATATGCCGTGCTCACGGATTGGAAGAATAAAGTGTCCTTAGAGTTTTGACATTTGTCAAAAGACCCCACTTTTGCAGAACATGCTCAGAGGAGGAAATTGGCATCCTGATCGCCCACAAGCAGGCTTGGCCCCAAGGGTGAGGCTCAAGGCTCTCAGCCAGGGCCTGCCGTCGCGGGGACCAAGGGGGGCCTGTGCGGGTACGGCCAGGTCAGTGGAGGCTGGAGCAGGCCGGGTTCCCGGCTTTCGCTCATGCTCCTAGAGAAAGGAGGAGAGAGCTGACCTTTGCACCTGCTGTGGACCCCAGCCAACCTGTCCAGAGGTTGTAGGAGAGGAGGGTCCCGGGAGCTCTGTGGCTTGAACTCGGCAGTTCCTGGGGCCTCCAAAGGGACCTCCCCAGAGGCTTGGGATATTTTTATGAGTTTTTATTTTTAAAGTCCGCTAGCCTCTGGCTCTCCTCGAGTAGAGACAAGAGGTCAGACTTTCTCTTGGTCACGACCGCGCAGGGTCCTGAGGGCTGAAGCTCTGCGCCTAAGCCTGGAAGAAAGAGGCTGTTCTCGTCACAATTTTATTTCCTGTAAGCACTCATCCACGATCCGTTCCACTCACCAGTGTTTGTCAGTCCTAGGCTCCATGGTAAGAACTTGACACACCTTCTCCCGTGTTTCTGTTTATCCCCACACACATTTCATATCTTAGCCATCCCTCCCTCGGGGACATCCTCCTCTGCCCAGTGGCCTTTGCTCCCACCCCTCCATTAGATGTTCTAATTGCACCGCAAACCTCCCCTTTGAGGCACTTAGCTCAGTGGACACTTGACTCTGATTTGTGTCCCTTTTGATTAACATCCGTCTCCCACACTGGAAGAGAACTAGATGCTGCATGCTCACTGCCATATCCCACACTGTGCACAGTGCCTGGCACATAGTAGACACTCAATAAAACGCTTATTGGGTGAAAGAATGATTGAAGACCCTTCCCAGAGCCCTGCAGCATGGTCTTTCCACCAAGGCTCAGAGAGGTTAAACACTAGCTCAGGGCCACACAGCTAGTCAAAGCAGAGGTAGGATTCAAATGCAGGCCCACCTGGCTTCAAGACCAGGCCTTCACCTGTGTGCCCTGCTGCCTTCCAGTGTCCGAGCATGTTTTCTCTCTTCGCCTGCCCTGTCCTGCCTGGGAAGGGCAGAGGGGTCCTGCCCCTCTCTCTGGCTCTCTTGTTTTACCTTTCACCCCTCTCACCTAGGGTCCTGGCGCTCAGCCCTGTGACCCCTCCAGCTGCGAATCCTGCCCTTTGCAAATGTCTTCCATACCGTTTGGCAGTCTCTTGGCTGCCAGAGCTGGTCTCCATCTGCCGGGATGGCGTGGTGCCCGCTCACAAGATGGCATGCTATTTTTACCCAGCTTAGGTGCCAAGGCAGCCAGATGTTTTTCTGAGGCGCATGGAAGCTGGGCACTGCTGGGGTGTGGAGGGAAGCTTCCAAGTGTCAGCTCCCTGGGGGGCTCTGGGACAATGGAAGGAAAAGCTCTGCCTGGAAGTGGACACCCCCAAGATGTTTCCAGTTGCTGGCACCTGTCTGCGGCTCCAGCCGCGTGCTCTGCACTGGCTGCCAGCTACAGGCACGTGCCCGGGCTGTGATGGGCCTGCTGCAGGGAGGCAGTGCCCTGGGTCAGCCTTCCACGGAGCGCATGCGCTTTATCCTCCTGCTGGGGCCCAGGTAGTGACGCCTGGGGGCCTTCCCTTGCCTGGCTAAACCGACCGCTTGGAAAATTCCAGCTTTGGCTGGCTGCCCAAGGAGCTGGCCAGATCAGGCTGCGTCTAGGCTGAGTTGTTAGGATCAGCTTCCCCTCAGAACAGACTTAGCCAGAGGTCTGGCCGTCTTAATCCCTGTTCTTTCCTTCCCACGAGAGGTTGACCCTCAGTTGAGGCACGGACCCCAAACAATGGCCAATCAGAAACAGCAGGGGGTGCGCCTAGACTGGCTGACCCGGGTTCCCTGTTCTCTGAACTTCTCCACTCCTCACCTGTGTGACCTTGAGCAAGTCGCAACCTCTCTGAGCCTCAGTTACCTCATGTGTGAAACCTCCGAGGCCCCTTCCCCCAGCTCTGGGAAGCTGTGTTTCCAATTAGCTATCGGGAATCACAGTTTTCGCCAAGCTTGGCTGACCTTTTCCCAGGACCATTCTCTGACCTGCAGAGGGGGATGAGCAAACCGTTCTCCCACCGTGATGCATGCAAGTCGCACACCGGTATGTGAATCCCATTTTCTCACCTTGAGGAACATTTCAGAATGCTCAAACCACCTAAAGAGGCTGCCTCCAAGGCCAGGTTTCTGGACAAAAGACCCCAAACCCCTTGAAGGGCCGGGGCTCCTGTGGATAAAGAGGAAATGTCTGCAATTGTGGCAACTGAGCCGAGAAAACCCAACTTCAGGAGGGGTCCTCGTGGCCTGCTTGAACCCACTGGTCTGGTGGTCCTCAGCCTGGCCGGAGAGATGTCCGCCCTGGCTGGGTAGCGAGGCCAGGGCTTCTGAAACGGACGTGTGTCTGTGCCACGTGCAGATCTTGTCACAATGCAGATTCTGATTCAGTCCATCTAGAGTGGGCCCCTAGAGTCTACGGGGTGGGCAGAATAATGGCCCATCAAAGAGGTCCACGTCCTAATGCCTGGAACGTGTGAATATGTCTGGTTACATGGCAGAGGAGAATCAAGGTCGTGGATGGAATTAAGGATGCTGATCAGCTGACCTTGAGATGGGGCGACTATCCTGGATTATCCACGTGGTGGAACCATTTGAGCCCTTAAGTGTGAAAGAGGGAGGCAGAAGAGGAGGTCAAGGCAATGTAATGTGAGAAGGAATTGACCTGCTGTTGCTGGCCTTGACAAGGGAGGAGGGAGCCGCGAGCCAAGGAATGTGGGCAGCCTCTAGAAGCCGGAGAGAGCAAGGAGGTGGATTCTCCCCCGTGCCTCCAGAAGGAAAGCGGTCCTGCCCACACCTTGAATTTAGCACAGTGAGACCCATCTCAGACGTCTGACCTACAGGACTGTGGGGTAACACCTTTGTGTTGTTCTGAGCAACTCAGTTTGTGGTCATTTGTTACAGCGGCCATAGGAAATCGGTACAGACTGCAGTTCTGACAGGCTCCCAGGGGATGCTGAGGCTGGAGGCGGCCCAAGTGTGCTGCTCATCCCTGGGCAGGGTGAGGACCTGGAGTGGGGAGAGAGCTGTTCAGTGGCTTCCATGGAAGCTTCTCATTGCCCTGTTTGGTCTCTGTCCCCTTGTTCCTCTCTATGCATAGATTAGTTGAGGTCCCTTGGGTGTCTTTTGAGCTGTTCCAAGTCAGGGGGTTTCCGCGATTGGGCTACAGCCCCCTGAGAGAGCTGGGGAGTTACTCTAAGGTCCCCTTACCCTGTGGGTGCTATCTGTTATCCAGATAAGGGAGACCTCATGCACACTGCGTTTCTCAGATGTATGCAGGTGCCATGACTAGGACGCCAGTGGAGGGTGGTGGTTCAGAAAAGAGGCTTTGCCTTTTGGCTCAAATCTAAACTCTCTCAGGACGCAGGTGTGTCTCTACACGATCTGGCCCCTCCCTCCTCCTCCGGTCCCACCTTGCTCTTTTCTCCCCATCACATGCTAAGTAAGTTCCGGTCCCACTGGCTTCTTTCTGCCCTTAAATGTGGGTCTTTGCTGCCTCAGCATCTGCAGGGCCTCCTCTTCATTCTCCCCACTTGGGTTGAAAGGCACCTTCTCGGGGGCCTTCCCTGACTGCCCAGAGCCAGCATGGCTCCCCTGTGATTCTTTGTTATGCTCCGGTGCATTTCCTTTTAGTGTTTATTGCAGTTTGTAGCTACATATTTATTTGAAGGCTTTGCTTGCTTATCACCTGTCTTTTGCTCTGGATTGAGTTCAGCAAGAGCAGGGCCAGGGGCGTTTTGTGTCCTCCCATGCCCCGTGTGCTCAGTACACGTTATGTGCTTAACACATATTTGATCAGGGGGTAATGAATAAACGAGTAGATATACATCTAAGCCACCAGGAGGAGAATTCCGGAGTGTGTCCACTTTCCTCAGTGCTCTGAGGCTGCAGCTCAGGGTTTATCACTGTCTCCTGGAGCGCGGGTCCCTGAGCCCCTCTCGTAAAGCAGGAGCCCCCTGGCCGACACACGGGTCCCTGCTTTCCTTCACCTTCTCTTCCCCTTTTCCTCTCTCCTCCCCACCTCCATGGTTTCTCTCTGCCGCAGGAGAATGAGCTCTGCTGCTCTCCTCTCAGTGTGATTGGTTGTCTCCCGGTGGGGGAAAAAGACGCGTGCTTGGTGCCTGGGCATCCTCGCTCCCATTTTAATCATGAGTCAGTAGGGCTTTTGTACGGCATGAAGCTGAATACTAGTATTTACTTTTGTTTTATCCCCAGAGCTTGCCTGGTTCCTGTGAGTCCTGGCAGCTGCCGGAAAGACTCTGGGTCTGGTCTTCCGTCTCAGCTCAGTGAGGGAAGCGTAGGCTGGAGACCCAGGAGCCGACTTCAATTGTAATGGGCAGGACGGTGCAAGGAACAGCCCCCTGTCGACAGAGTGGTGAGACAGGGTCATGGTTCCCCAAGCTGCCAGGGAGCAGTTGTCCCTGGAGAAGTTTTGGCGAGAGATGACCCTGTTGTTTGGAGCCGATTTGAACAGAGTGGGGTCTGGAGGCAGGGATGGGCAAGGTCCAGCCACCAGCCACACGGAGCCGGGATAATGGCTGGCTTGAGTTTGCTCTTTATAACTTTATTATCAACGTTTCCCACCACGCGTGGGAATTATTCAAAATCTCAAATCTTTATAGATGAGGAAACTGAAACTCAGGGAGGTTAAGTAGCTCATTCAAGGTCGTAGATCCAGACTGTGAACTCAAGTCTAGCTGACTCCAAGTCTTTTGTATTCCTACTGCCTACTGCTTCCTCGTGTGTACCCGAAAACCTTCCTGCTCTGTTCCATGGAATTTGTTTGTATATGTCAGTTCCCTAAGAGGTTTGCTTTGTTCTGTCTTGTGTATCTGGGACCGCTTCCTGGAGGAGGTGCAGAGTACGGCTGCATGTGCAAAGGGCTGGGCAGTGTACATTTGAGCATCACCTTCTCAGCATCCATCCCTCCTACTTCCAGAAATGATGTCTGACTTAGGGGGGATCCACTCTCCACCAATTCTGAGTCCTTGTCTGTCTGGGTAAATTGTAAGCCTAGCTCCAGGAGTGGAACACAGGGCCTGAGCCTAAGCCAGTCAGTGCATCCCATCCTTCTGATCACAGTTCAAGAATGGTGACATGTCCTATCAGTGACAGGTCCAATCAGAATGCAGCTAAAGACTTTTGAGGGGGCTATCTGAAAAATTTTTGGCTCTGTCTAGCTGCATTTAAACCTGAGAGGAGGTGAGGCTGGTGCTGTGCAGCCATATTGTGAGCATGAGGGGAGAGTCTGGAGTAGAAGGCTCAACTGGAAGACGGATAGAAATTGAATTCTAATGTTATGGTTTGATCCTTGATCCAGCCATGCCTGAAGCTGGACTTATCTTTAAACTTCTCAACGATATGACCAATAAAATCCTTTTTTGTTTGCTTAAGCCTGTTTGAGTCAGTTTTTCTATTACTTGCAATGGTAAGAGCCGTAGCTTATGTGGGTGGCCAAGTAGTACAAGTTGGGGAGAGCAGTACAGAGAGAAACATCATTAGCTTGAAAGTGTGGGCATGAGGAAGTCTCAGGATCTCAGCAAGTACATGATGTGCGTCAGCTGGAAAAATGGCTAGGCTGTACTGTCTTAGAGTCTCCCTCCTCCACCCCACAAAATGCTGAAGAATATGAAACCGCTTGCCCAGAACATGAGTGTCCTGGAGCATTAATAGGTGTTTCACTGGCGAATGGGTTGTGTGGTCCAATAGATTTGAGAAACCAGGGAACAAACAAAGAGATAAAGAATTCACGACCAGAGTTCTTGAAGCCTTTTCAATGCTAACATGTACTGTGAGCTCCTAGGAGAGGCAGAGAGTGTGTGTGTGTCTCCAGAACTTATTTTTCTTGGAGCATTTCATGGGGCCAGTGTGGCAAAGAATACCTTTTGGAAAACATTGGGTTAGAGGACAGTTACTGTGCCGGCTTCAGAGAAGCCACTTTCCAGAAGGAGAAAAGTTGGCGAAGGCAGGAGTGCTCGTCTAGATGTGGGCAGGACTGGGGCTACATGCAGGAGAGGGAGGTAGCTGTGGATTCAAGGACCCCAGGAATACTTTCTGTCCCTAAATCGCCCTCTGACCAGCAACAGGACTGCAAGGCCTATGAGTAGAGGCAAGATTTGGGCCTGGAGCACATTTTCAAAAACTTCCCGTTGAACCATAATTGCAGAGCTGTTGGGGGCACTAGCTAGTCTGCATTCATTCATTTATTCATTCAACACCTATTTACTGAATACCTACTGTGTGCCAGGCACTGTTCTAGTGCTAGAGATCCATCAGTCAGTCAGACAGAAATTCCTGTCTGTGGAGCTGAAATTCTGGCAGACGGAGGCAGACAGTCAAATAAATAAATAAATTGATAGTGTGTTCTGTGGTTAAGTCCTGAAACAAATAGGGCTGGCTGAGGGGAATTGGGAGGGCCTGAGAGAGGATGTTAAATAGGGCTGGGCTTCATGGAGAAAGAGATGCTTGAAGGAGGTGAGCCGTGAGCTTTGAGGAATGTTCCAGGCAGTGGCAAGACCAGTGTGAGGGCCTGCGGTGGGAGCGCGCCTGGCCTGCTGGAGGAACAGCGAGGTATTCAGTGCAGCTGCACAGGGTGAGCAAGGGAGAGAGGAGGTGATGTTGCGGGTGGGATCTGGGGGGCCAGGCAGTGAGGAGCCCTGGACGACCTTAGCTCTCAAGTGGAGCGGAATGAGCAACTGTTGCCGGGTGCGCACAGAGGGGGCTGTGGTCTGTCTCACGTTCGTAAAGGGTCGCTCTGGCTGCTTTGTTGAAACTCCAGTGCAGGGGCCAAGGGTGAAAGCCAGGAGACCAAGGGAGGGGGGCTTTGCAATTCGCCTGGGAAGAGATGCTTGGCCCAGGACCGGAGATGAGTGGAGGCCGGGAGCAGGAGCTGAAGGCTGGATGCGTTTTGAAGGTGAGGCCAGCAGGATGTTCTGGTAGGTAGGAACTGGGGAGTGAGAGAGTTGAATCAAGGATACCTTTTGGTCCATGGGACTGGAAGGATGAAGTTGTCATCGATGGAGATGGCTAGGTCTGCACTGTATCCAGAAAAAAATTACGCCCATGTTTAAACATTGGGAGATTTCACATTTTAAAAAAAATCACCTTTCCAGCCACTCTTGAAAAATGGAAAGGTCTGCTCAAATTGGGTCCCCCTTCTACCTGGCTGCCATCGATCAGAGCTGGCCGGCGGCTCCTCCTGAGATGGCAGGAGCTCTGTTTCCTCATTTAGGCCACCCGCCTGGCCCCTTAGGGATTTGATGGGAGAACCTGGGGGTGGGTAACAGGTCACACAAGGGTTCTTAAACTTGAGTGCTCAAAAGAATCACCCAGAGGACTTGTCAAAACAGCTCGCTGGGCCCACCTGCAGAGGTTCAGGTTCAGGAGGTCCAGGGTGGGGCCTGAGAATCTGCAATCCTTCCAAGCCCTCAGATGCTGCTGATGCTGTTCGTCTGGGGACCACAATGTGAGAAGGAATGAAGGAGCCCACTCTCCCCATAGCACCCTTCCCACATGCTTGCAGACGAGGCTCTCCTCTGAGCTGGGAATGGCCTGTAGGACGGATGCATTTTGACGCCAGGAGTTGCTTTGAGGACTGGGGACACATCAGGGTTTGTCAGAGCTGCAGAGGCACACTTGGCTTGTTTTCTAGCTTTTTGCAAAAGCTGGTTCTTCTGGGTCGACGTCACCAACAACCGGGGCAGGGAGTCTGAGGCCCCGAAGAGGACCTGTGAGGCCCTAGCAGGAGGCAGTGTCTTCTGAAGAATCCAAGGGAAAGATGAATTCCCCGCAGCCCGCCCAAACTGCTTGCACAGCTTTCTTATTTATTTCAATTAAGCTCCAGGCTCATTATGCAGCCCCAGTGCTCACTCTTCTATGGGGAGAAGCAGAAATCACATTTCCATCTGCTTCTCCAGCCTGGGGAGTCCCAAGGGAGAGGACAGCAGCCACTACAGTGCTGGCCTCCCAGTTACCCCGAGCACATGCGGCTGGAGAAGGTCCTAGAGTGTCTTCAAGCTTCCAAGGTGAGGGTTGGGAATCTGGCCCGCGTTTGAGGGGCGGCAGTGTGAGAATAGGATAAGCAGTTTTATCTTTTTTTCCCGACAAAGAAAATACTTCTCTGTACATCTGGTTTGTGTTTTTCTTTAGGGCTCTGCCAGAAACAATTGTGAAAACAGAGTGCAGCCCAAGACTGAAGGAATCTATCCATTCCTCTGGAATTCTCCATCTGTCCGGCTGGGCCCCATATTACGATTTGAGGAATGCTTTAATGTGAAGTCATCAGACTCGAAAAAGTTTTGCATGCAGTCTTTGGCTTGCCAGTGGTTTCTCACCTTCAAATGTTGGCCTCGGGCCTTCTGCTCCATGGGTTCCAGCTGCACTCGCCCCACCCTAGTTTGTCATGACCCAACCAGTTCATTCACATGTCTGAGATTTATCACAGTGCTTCTCTGTCAGCCAGTGGTGGGCCGCGGGGATCAGTGTCCAGCAGGATGGACAGTGGCCACCAGCATGAAATTCACCTTGTGTAGGGAGGCGGGTCATAAACACACATCCTCTCACCACTTCAAATAGGGTTATTAGTGGTGGTTTCTGCCATCCGGTGCTTCTCTGATATTTGTGGGTGAGGACTTGTTCTTTTCCATTTCTCCTCCATCACAGACCGGTACGTGGTCCTGCTGTGCGTGATTTGTGCGTAGTTTGTACCACGTGAGTTGGGCAATACTTAGGCCTGTCTAAACCCTGTTCAATGAGATGAGTCCACTGATCGGTTGCATTGATGTCCCAGTGATGTCAAAGTGCAATAAAAGTTTCTAAACACTCAAATTCTGTATGTTGATGTGAATGCATAATGACCTGCTGTGGCCCAGCACTGGTCTGTAGTAAGGACAAGAGAGGGTGTGAGGAGAGAGAATAACAGGGGCCTTATTTAGGCTGAGTGACCAGCAAAGGGCCCTTGAGGGAGACCCAAAAGATGAGTAGAGACAGCCAAGGGGGGAAGTGGAAGGATCAGTGTTTCTGGAAAAGGAACAGCATGTGCCAAAGCTCGCAAGAGGGAAAGAGCTTAGCTTGTCAAGGAATGGAAAGACTGCCAGAGTGTGTGTGTGTGTGTGTGTGTGTACACGAGAGAGAGAGAGAGAGAGAGAGAGAGGGAGAGAGGAAGAGAGAGAGAGAGGGAGGGAGGAGTGTATTAAGAACTGGGGGTTGGTCAGAAATGCAATGCAGAGCGATGGAAGGGGTGGGCCTGGGGGGAGTGATCTGCTCCCATTTTCATTTTAAGAAAGTCCCTCTGGTTGTGGCTGCAGCACCCTTTGTAGTCGGGGTTTCCCGGTGAAGGATGACACTAACCAAAGAGAGAAGAGGCGTGGGGAGCTCTTACAGTGATGTGGGTCTGGATTAGTTTGCTGGGGCTGCTATACCTCAGACTGGATGGATTAAAACAATAGAACTTTATTCTGTCACAGTTCTGGAGGCTGGAAGTCCAAACGTGCCCGTAGGTTTGGTTCGTTCTGGGAGCCACGAGGGAGAATCTTTCCCACGCCTAGCTTCTGGTGGTTTGCTGGCCATCTTTGATGTTTCCTGGCTTCTGCCGCATCACCCTGACCTCTGCCTTCCTCCTCCCGTGGTGTTCTGCCTGTGTGTGTCTGTCATTGTGTCCAAATTTCCCTTTTTTATTACGACACCAGTCATATCAGATTAGGACCCACTCTAATGACCCCATCCTAACTTGATAATCTACAAAGATCCTCTTTCTAAATAAGTCCCATTCACAGGTACAAGACTTCTGGGTTAGCTATTGGACTGGGCTGGGACTTCAACACCTATTTCGGGAACACAGTCCAGCCCACAACAGGGTGGGAGAGTGTTGCCTGCATCAGGGCGGTGGCAGGGGCCAGGGAGCCAATGGGATGGATCCAGGAGATATTTTAGAGTTCAACACAACAGGACCGACCAGGCAATTGACTCGATGTGAGGAGTGAGGGAGCAGGAAAAGGCTTAGAACTATGCTTCTCAAGTTCCAATAGGAGATCACTTGGGATCTCCTTGAAATGCAGATTCTGACTCAGGGGGTGTGGGGCGGGCTGAGGCTCTGCATTTCTTACCAGCGTGCAGCGCAGGTGATGCCCTTGAACCTGGAGCATGAACGCACTTTGAGCGGCGAGAACTTAGACATTCACTGTCCAGTTTGGGAATTACTAACCACCTGTGACTATTAAGCACTTGGAATGTGGCTGGTCCAAACTGAGATGTGCCAGAAGTGTAAAGGACACACCAGGTTTCAAAGACTCAGTATGGAGAAAAGATGGTAAAACATCAAATTAATGATTTTTAATCATTAATTTAAATGATTTATTAATTTAATTTAAATCATTCAATTTAATGTTGAATTAATCATATTTTGAATTGTGTAGGGGTCAAATAAAATGTATGATTAAAATTAATTCCATGTGTTCCTTTTTATCCCTTTCAGTGTGGCGACTAAAAAATTTAAAGGTGCATATGTGGCTCGCCTGATGGTCTATGTTATGTGTCTTCGGACAGCACTGCTTAAGACTGAAGACCTGATGCCTTGGCTCAAATACTTCCTCCTTCCAGAAGCTTCTTGACCACTCCAGCTGGAGATGTTTTCCATAGGCACTCTTTTTTAAAAACCGTGTACGTGTCACTTGTCATCGTTGCTTTGCTGTATACTTATTGGGTCCATGTTGGTTCTCTAACTAGATTCCATGGTTCCTCAAGGACAGGCGCTGTCTGGCTCTCTCCCCAACACGGGCCGGTAGCTCTCTGAACAAGGCGATGACCG
Organism: Equus quagga; assembly: GCF_021613505.1. Lineage (NCBI taxonomy): Eukaryota > Metazoa > Chordata > Mammalia > Perissodactyla > Equidae > Equus > Equus quagga. The sequence goes on from NC_060267.1 coordinate 116,981,430, forward strand.
TTGACCGAGGAAATTCTGGGGAAGCAGGTTTCTCTGCTGACCACACTGTTGCTTCTCGAGGGGATTTGGCTGAGTGCTGCCAGGGCGGAGTTCGGTTCTCTGGACCCTGGTTTGTGGGGTTTGGCAGAACCTCCGAGAGCTGCTCACAAGTGGGGAGAACACCGATCAGGGAAAAAGGAGGGAAGCGTGGAACTGGTGGCCTCTGAGGGAGGGTTTCCACGCACCTCCACCCTTTCCACTCACCCTCAGGACGAGCGCTGGGCCAGCATTTCTCAGGTTGGGGGGCATCGCATTGAAAAGCCAGGGTGAGTTTGGGGAGCGCGATGGGAGCAATAGTGTGACCCCAGGGGAAGAGACTCACTCATCTCTCTCTCCCTCCTCAATCCTACTTCCTCCCTCCCTCCACTTGGCAGCTTGGCAGGGTGTGCAGCCCAGGCCAGCTCAGTCCTGGGCATGGGGAAGTGACCCTGCATTTGCTCTCTCTCTCACACATGCTCTCTCTTTCTCTCATTCTCTCCCTCTCTCTCTCTCTCTCTCTGCCATCTCACTGGCTGAGGAGTTGCATTTGCTCCTGCCCCTCCCTCCCCCCACTGTGAGGTGAGATCTGAGGAGTAGATTTGCCCTTGGGGAGTGTTGCAAGCAGGCTTCTCCAAAAGCAGACTCTGAGATGGAGTTAGAGGTGCAAGATGTTTATTAGGGATGGAGTCCTGGGAGAGGAAGGGGGAGGAAGCCGGACTGGGCAAAGGAAGAAGGCAAGCCGGCAACGCAGGCCTCACAGAGCCTCAGGGTCGGCCAAGCTGCTGGCTGGGAGGTTCGGAGTGAGCGTGGCTGTCAGGGTGGCTAGACCGGCTGGGCTGGGGGAGGACCGGCCTTTCTGCAGGGGTGTCGCTGCTGACCACGCTCCCACAAGTCCTTTCATCGAGGAGTATAAGTCTCCTGTAGACCCTGAGATAGGGATTTGGGTGTAAGGAAATTACTTGGGAGGTGATCTCAGGGGGCACGATGAGGGAGTGGGGAGTGAGACGCGGAAGGGAGGAAAGTCTGCACAGGTGAGATAGTGAGCAGGTTACTGCTGGGGGCACCGGGGCTCAGTCCACCTGGGGACCTCTGGGACACTGCACAGGACGCAGCACTGAAGGGCAAGGAAGCTGAGGGATGCATCCACCAAGTCCCACTCCCAGTTGGGCGCCCTGCACCAGAGAAGGCCTGAGGCGGAGGGGGGAAGCCTCAGGACTCTGCCTCCAGGGACCTCTGGGTGGCGCGCTGCTCAGCCCTGAAGACAGTTAGGCCCAGTCACTTAGGAATAAGCAGTTCTCTGTGTGATACAGCCCGGGTTATCAGCATTCTCTGCTTTGAGGGGCGGAATCCTTGCTTGCCTCAGCCAACCATCCCCTGTGGCTGTTGGTGCTTAGGAATAACTGTCTTCTTCAGAGACAGGAGCCTGGGCGAGCCTGGCGGCCTGCGTGGAGTCTTGTTGGCTCTGCAATCCCCGGTCCTGGCACATGGCGTGTGTTTGGTTCTTGTGTGTGGCTGTCAGGAATTCTAAAGAAGAGGCAAAGAGGAGGGTGAAGGGGGGTGTACGGTACCGATCACAACCTTCAAGCATCACTGGTTACTAGGGCTTCATCCAGCTCCTTCGGCTAAACTCCAGTGAGTCTGAGCCCAAAGTCAAGGCAGCACTCAAGCCATCTCGTTCTGTGCTAATGAAATAGTCTCTGCTTATCGACTGCTTACCACGGATTTCAAACATGCCATTCTCTCCCTGAATTCTGTCACCCGATGACATCCGTATTATGAGCAGCATCGTCCCTATTTTAAAGATGGGGAAAATGAGGCCCGGAGAGAATGGTGAACTTGCCCAAGGCTGGGCAGCTAGAAGTGAGAGTGATAGGTTTTGAACCCAGGTCTACCTGGTATCAAAGCCAGGGATCCAGCCCTCAGGCTGCATTTGGAGAAAGGCAGGTAGGAGAAGAGGAAGAAGCTCGCAGGTGGGGTGGGAGTGAGGAGTGGAGGAGGAAGCGTGTGTGTGGGAGCAACAAAGCTGCTTCTATCAAGAGCTCTGTGTGTCCACAGCTTGGTCCAGTTTCCCCGTTAAGCTGTCAGCTCGTCTCATCCAGGGATTAGGAGCAGAGGCTGGTGAGAGCCATGCTGGTCACTGGCCGAGACTGCTCCGCGGGTCAGAGGGCCTGTTGTTAGTAAGGAACACATTCGCTTTTCAGTACCTTCTCTGAGAAGAGCTTTTGGGACTTGGGGGAGGAGGGGGGATCCTTGGAGTCCTCACAGAGTCCCCACGCTCTGCCCCATGTCCTCCTCAGCCCCAGCCCCTTGCCCTGCAGTCACCCCCACGAGGTACAGAACTCCTTTCCAGCTCCTCACGGCCACAGTCTGGAATTTGAGACTGTGGTTTGTCAGACCCCCTCCTCTGAAGCTTCCAACGATGGAGCCAGCCTCGTTAAAAGGAGGGGAACTAAGGTAAAGTGAAATAAAGCCCTCCCCATAAATGTTTCATTTTTATGGGGCCATTAGCACACTAATCTTCTGTGGGGCTCTGCCAGGCCCTCATATGCCTGAGATCCCCAGCCAGATCCCAGGAAGTGGGCCAAGATGGAGGAATTAATAACTCTTCCCCTCCCCTGCTTTCTGTGGTTTTGAGAGTGTGTGACTGGGGAACTGAGAGACCTTTGGGAGAGTGAAGGAGACATGATGGCTGAACCAAGCAGAGCTGCTGTCCTGGGAGTGAGGCGACAAGAAAGCTCTGGGGAGGGAAGGACCGGGGGGCTGGCCCTGGAAGTCACAGTGGCACCAGAGTGGGAGGACATGCCGGATTTTGCTTTTCTTCAAGCCGAGCTGCCGGGTCTGGTCGGTGCTGCAGACCCTGCTGTGCACAGATGGTCAGGGACCCAGGAGAACAGAGAGACGGGGAGGGAGCAAAACTGGTGTTTATTGAGCATTTACTGTGGCCAGACCTCTCCCATTCCTCGCTCATTTAACCATTGCAACTGTGCTGGGAAATATTAGCAGGAGTGGTTGCAGTGGTGGTGGTAGTGGTAGTGGTGGTGGTGGTAACGGTAGTAGTGGTGGCAGTGGTAGAGATGGGAGTAGTAGTAGCAATGATGTAGTAGTAGTGGGAGTAGTAGTGGTGGTGGTGGTGGTAGTAGTGGTGGCAGTGGTAGAGATGGGAGTAGCAGTGGTAATG
>NC_060267.1:116984635-117001406 GCF_021613505.1 Equus quagga
AGTGGTAATGGTGGAGTAGTAGTGGGAGTAGTGGTGGTGGTGGTGGTGGGCGTAGCAGTAGTAGCGGTAGTATCACTAGTGGTGGTGGTGGTGGTGGTGGGAGTAGAAGCAATGGTAGTGATAGAAATTGTAGCTCTCGCGCTTCCACAGTAACAATTAAGATGTCTCAAGTGCTTCCCACATTCCCAGCGCTGTGCTGCTTGCCTTCACGTGCTTTAGCTCACTCAGTCTTCACAAGGACACCATGAGCGGTTTCTCTGGGCTTTCTGAATAAACCAGAACAACCAACCGACATAAGCGCACTCCTTTCCTGTGACAGCTGCAACGTCGTGGCGCTTTAGAGAGGAGGAGGCTGAGGCACTAAGCGGTCCACTAACTTGTCCAGGGCTCCATGGTAGGACCAGGGTTTAAACCTGGGAAGTCTGACTTCAGAGTCCCCGTCATAACCACTCTGTCATCTGCGCTTCATTGGCACTAGGTGACAGACAACACTGTGACACCCGCTAGTGTAAACAACACCTACCTGTGTGGGCCACAGGTCTGTTGAGCTACTCCACCCTGCCTTGTACGGCGAGAGCAGCCACAGACAAGATGCCATGAATGAACAGGGGAGGCTGTGTCCAACAAAACTGCATTTATGAAAGCATGCGGCCAGCAGGGAGGGTTGCCAGACAAAATATTTTATTTGCTAAATCTGGCAACCTTAGGTGAGCCAGATTTGACTGTGAGCCACAGTTTCCCAGCTTCTAATCTAGTGAGTGCCTAATTTTTGCACTTTACAAGCATTCCCCTAATTCTTAGAAAACATTAGTAAGGAAGGAGTTAGTATCCCCATTTGACAGATATGGAAACTGAGGCTCAGAGGGAGTAAATGACCTGCCCAAGGTTATACAGGTGGCAAGTGAGCAGCTGGGCTTGGAATCTAGGTCTATCTGACTCAGCCTCATTGTACCCAAGACTTGAGGCTCGGGGAATAAAGAGCCAGTGCTCTCAGCAACCTCATGGAATTTAGGCACAAGAGAAAGACCTTCCTTGACTCCCCTCCCACTCCTCTATCTCTGAATCCAGGCTGCTCTGTCGCTTGGAGCCGATTTCACCTGGATTAATGGGGGAAGAGAAGCAGAGGATGAGGAGCATGGCAGGGAGATTTGTTGGGGTGCCATGCTTCCTGGTGACAGCTTTGAGCACTTGGCCTAGTTGTGGCTGCTTTTTAAGAGCATGTGGCAGTAACAACACATTCCTCATCTAAGTTGACTTCTCTGGCTTCACCCAAGCTAAGGCAGCAGCAGAATGGCTATGGGCCCCATGAACTCTGCCGTTGAGTCTAGGCCAGTGGTTCCAGTTGGGAGGAGGGGGTCATTTTGCCCCCAGGGGACAATGGGCAATGTCTGGAGACCTGTTAAGTCGTCACAATTTGGGGGAGGTGTGACTGGCATCTGGTGGATATATAGCAGGGATGCAACTCAACATCCTACAGTGCAAGGGACAACTCTCACAACAAAGAATTAGTTAACCAAGAATGTCAGTAGAGCCACAGTGGAGAAACTCTGGGCTATGGTAAAGCAGCAAGAGAAAAGGTCTGCTGTGGACCTACTTGCTCCTCTGCTTTGGTTCCAGTCCCCTTGCTATTACACCCAGTGTTCCCCATTTTATTGCACGTGGGAGGTGGGGAGGTGACTAGTGAAGGTTCTTCAGGGTGAGGACCTCTAGTTGTTCCCTCCTCTTTGCTGTTCTATGAAAAATGTACCTTCCCCTCCCCACCCTAAACCTCACCCCTATTTGCCAGACCTGCTCTATTAATCAGGGTCTAACGAGAAAGACAGGAGCCCATTCAACTATTCGCAACAGAGGGAGCTGAATATGGGAAATTGAAAGAGCTGAGAAGACAAGCAGATGGGCCACTACCACCCTTAGGCTGTGGAGACAAAGGAAGGAGGTGTGGTTACGAGATCCCAGTGGTAAGGGTCTTCTAGAAAGTGGGGACCTATTGGGCCTGTCCAGTGGGAACTGGAGCATGAAAGAGATGTTGCTGCTGGAATAGACAGGATGGAGAGGAAGAAATACTCCCAGTAGCATTGGGAAAAACTGCTCAGCTAAAAGTCAGATGACCCAGGAACCTGGGAAATGCAGCTCCCGGAGTTAGCTCTTTTGGTATTCAAAGCAGAAGTGGGGAAGAGTGAGAAATGGATCTGAAAACAGGCCAAGGAATGGCCTACCTACTTCTCTTGCTAGAAGGAAGAAATGGAAGAATTCTGGTTATACACAGGTACCTGGGCTGCCTTCAGACTTTCCTGAGAGAGGGAACTTGAGTCGTCTAAGAGTTCCCAAAGGCATCTCAGTGAGGACCCAATGTATGAATCTTCTATATATTTGTATTCAGGAAAACCCTGGAAGGTATTACAGATGCTTGAGTCAGCTTTCAATGGAGAGTTGTTGCTTAGAGTAGCAAGATCACTTGCATCAGAATCCCCTGGAGACTGTTACTCATGCCGGTTCCAGAGTCCCACCCAGAGACCTAGAATCAGAATGTCCAAGGGAGGAAGGCAAGGAGCAGGAATCAGCTAAATTCCCAGTGGTCCTTCTACATTCTGCAGTTAGAGAACCACTGCTAAAAGGTCCTGATCACGTGACCACTGGTTTGGGGGACCTCTCACCTCCAAATTCTCGCTTTGTTGATAAACTATGGCTAGAACTCAGTCATTGCCATTCTCTGCTTTGCAAGTTTCCATGGAGTGTGGGAGGGTTTTCCATGGGCATGTTATATTGATAAACTAGATTCTTAAAGAGAAAAATTGGTCAGCTGTTGTTTTTCTTTGTCTGCTTGAATGAATCGTACACTGTGTGCATAGAGGATGAGAGTAGAGGCAGGGGGCCTGGGAGAATGACCCAACATGCCGGGGCGGGGGGGGGGGGGGGGGGGGGGGGGGGGGTGTTGATTTGTGGTCAGAGAACAATTGTGAGTTGGAGCCACTATTGGGTATTCTGATCCTGAGATCCATTTCTTCTATGGGTCAATTTCCTTTCTGAGCTCCCTCTAATGATAATGAGACCCAGTTTACTTTCCTGAAAACCTACTGTGTGCTAAACACTTTGGATATGTTATTTCAGTTCCTCACCACAGCTCTGCCATGTAGGGATCAAATTTCCTCATCACAATAGATAAGGAAACAGACATAAAGAGGTAAAATAATGTGCCTGAGATCACAGAACCAGTGGAAACAGGATATGCGATATATTTTCAAATAAGGCTCAGAATAAATCCCCTTTTCTTGTCATTCTTCCAGGGAGATTTTGAGTCAAATTAATATTTAAATACTCAGCTGTGTTCTGCTTCTGGCATAACACTGTGAGGGCCTCTGCTGACCCCTCCCCAACGAAACTGGTGAAAACTATAAAATAAAAATTACACTTCTGGAAATGATCCCAAGGGCACACAGCAAATGAAGAAATGTTTATTGAAGAAAGCCTACAAATCTTTGGTAAGAACAGTGAGCATTTGTCATATTTGAACCAAGACCTGCTCCCTCTCAGCTCAGCAAAACAGAAACCCTACTCCATCCAGACTGGTAGAGCCGAGAACACAGGGCTTCCTGGGCCCACCCCCCCCCCCCCCCCCCCCCCGCTCCTGGTCAGAGGGCAATCTTCCCAGGGGGACAGGATATCAGCATCAGCATCTTCCGTCCTGCCTCCCCCTACCCGTTGCTGGGGCTAAGTTTTGGGCAAAGGAGGCTGAGAGGAAGGAGTCCCTTTCTTCTGCTCAGCTCATAGAATGGAAGCTCTACGTGAGACACAGGACCACTGGGAATACTGGGGCCCAAAGAACTCTTAATCTGGCTCATGGTGGTGGTGGTGGGGGGGGGGGGGTTTCATGCTGAGAAAGACAAGCTAAGGGGACTTGAGACTGCTGCCCCACCCTCCACCAAAGTCTACTTCATGCTGTTGTCTTTGCCTCCAGCCCCAGAGAATTGCCTGAGAGATTTTGCCTGGGGGGAAAAGCAGGACATAGAATAGAGAGCTCTAAATATCACTCCAAAGAAACTGACTTCTTTTACCACAAAGTGTGGAGAAGTTCAAGTCAAAAGGCCTTCTCAAAGACAGTGGTGGCCATGGTGAAAGACATTGTGAAGATGGATGGATTCATTGGAGATATAGGCAAACCTCTGAGCAACTAGTTTTCTGAAGGAAAACAAGGAAGGAGATACCTGGGAAGAGCCCTCACGGGATCAGAAAAAAATCTACAGCACTGACCTTAGCAATTATCCCTTCAAAGGAAACGAAATAGGATTGGATCACTCTGTGAAGCAATTTATGCCCTACAGCATTGCTGAGAACAATAGAGCAATCAGTTGGCAATTAGTGGCACTTAATAGCTGGGTGTGGTCAGGGAAAGAGAAAATCAAAGAGAATCTGACAAAACCATTACCAGGGGCTGGCCCAGTGGTGTAGCAGTTAAGTTTGTGCATTGTGCTTTGGCAGCCTGGGGTTCACCAGTTCGGATCCTGGGTGTGGCCCTACACACTGCTTATGAAGCTATGCTGTGGCAGGTGTCTCACATATAAAAAAGAAAAACAGGAAGGTGGGCATAGATGTTAGCTCATTGCCCTTCTTGCTCAGCAAAAAAGAGGAGGATTGGTGGCTGATGTTAGCTCAGGGCTAATCTTCCTCAAAAAAAGGGAGAAAAGAGAAGAGAGGTTTTTCAAAGAAATAATAGCTGAGAACTTCCCAAACCTGGCTCAGGAACTGGACTTAAAAGTACATGAAGTCAATAGAACTCCTAATTATATCAACACAAAAAACCTCCAAGGCTTATAATAGTATAACTGGCAAAAGTCAATGACAAGGAGAAAATATTAAGGGCAGCAAGGCAGAAGAAAATAACCTACAGAGGAACCCCTGTCAGGAGTTCAGCAGACTTCTCAGCAGAATACTTATAGGCTATAAGAGAATGCAATGATATATTCAACATACTGAAAGACAAAAACTTTCAGCCAAGAGTACTCTATCCAGTGAAACTATAGTTCAGATACAACGGAGAAATAAAATATTTCCCAAATAAACAAAAGCTGAGGGAGTTCATCACCACTATACCTCCCTTACAAGAAATGATGAAGGAAGCCCTCCTAGCTGAAAAAAAAGAGGCAAAGTCTTACAAAGCTTTGAGCAAGGAAATAAATATACAGACAAAATCAGAAAATTGCAGCTCTCTATCAGAACAAGTTAGCAAACACTTAAATATAACACAAAAGATAAAGAGAAGGAAAGCATCAAAAATAACTACAAACACTTCAATTTAGTCACAATCTGACAATACACAAAAAGAATAATTTGTTACAACAATAACTCAGAAGGGGAAAAGGAAAGGGCTAGAACCTGCTTAGGCTAATGGAGATAAGAGGCTATCAGAAGATGGACTATCTTGTCTATGAGATCTTTTATACAAACCTCATGGTAACCACTGAACAAAGAATCAGAATAGAGTCAAAAATCATAAATAAAGAGAAAACTTAGAAAACCATCACAGAAAACCAACACACTGAAATGGTATGAATACAAGGGAATTCAGAAATACAAGGGAAGAGAAACAATAGAACAACCAGAAAGCAAGAGATAAAATGACAGTATTAAGCCCGCATATATCAATAATCACTCTAAATGTAAATGGATTGAGTTCTCCAATCAAAAGACACAAAGTGGCTGGATGGATTAAAAAATAAGACCCAACAATATGCTGCTTCCAGGAAACACATCTCAGCTCTAAAGACAAACATAGGCTCAAAGTGAAGGGATGAAAGACAATACTCCAAGCAAATGGCAAGCAAAGGAAAGCAGATGTTGCCATACTTATGTAAGACTAAGCAGACTTCAAGATAAAAAAGACAATGAGAGACAAAGCAGGGCAGTATATAATAATCAAAGGGACGTTCCAAAAGGAGGAAATAATACTTACAAACATATATGCACCTAACACAGGGGCACCAAAGTATATAAAGCAACTACTAACAGACCTAAAGGGAGAAATTGACAGCAACATAATAGTCAGAGACCTCAACACCCCACTTATATCAATGCATAGATCATCCAGACAGAAAGTCAACAAGGAAACAGTGGCCTTAAACGAAACACTAGACCAGATGGACTTGATATATATGTATATACAGAACACTCCATCCCAAATCAGCAGAATACATATTCTTCTCAAATGCACATGGAACATTCCAAAGATGGACCATATGTTGGGAAACAAGGCAAGCCTCAATAAATTTAAGAAGATTGAAATCATATCAAGCATCTTTTCTAATCACAATGCTATGAAACTAGAAATCAACTACAAGAAAAAAGCCGGGAAAGCCATGAGAATGTGGAGACTAAACAACATGCAACTGAACAACCAATGGATCAATTAAGAAATCAAAAGAGAAATTAAAAAATACCTGGAGACAAATGAAAATGAAAATACAAAATACCAACTCTTATGAGATGCAGCAAAAGAGGTTCTAAGAGGGAAATTCATAGGAATACAGGCCCATCTCAATACACAAAAAAAATCTATCTTGAATAAGTAATCTTAAACTACACCTAAAGAACTAGAAGAAGAAGAACAAACAAAGCCCAAAGTCAGGAGAAGGAGGAAAATAATAAAAACTAGAGCAGAAATAAATGAAACAGAGACAGAAAACACAGTAGAAAGGATCAATGAAAATAAGAAATGGTTCTTTGAGAAGGTGAACAAAATTGACAAACCCTTAGCCAGACTCACTAAGAAAAGAAGAAGCCTCAAATAAAATTACAAAAGAAAGAGGAGATATTACAATGGATACTGCACAAATACAAAGGATTATAAGAGAATACTATGAAAAACTATATGTCAACAAATTGGATAACCTAGAAGAAATGGATAAATTCTTTGATTCATACAACCTCCCAAAACTGAATCAAGAAGAAATAGAGAATCTGAATAGACCAAATGCAAGTAAAGAAATTGAAAGAGTAACCAAAAACCTCCCAAAAAACAAAAGTCCAGGATCAAATGGCTTCTCTGTAAAATTCTACCAAACATTCAAAGAAGATTTAATATTTATCCTTCTCAACCTATTCCAAAAAATTGAAGAAGACAGAACACTTCCTAACACATTCTATGAGGCCAACATCACCCTGATACCAAAGCCAGATGAGGACAACACAAAGAAAGAAAATTACAGGCCCAAATTGCTGATGAATGTAGATGCAAAAATCCTCAACAAAATTTTGGCAAACCGAACACAGCAATACATTAAAACAATCATACACCATGATAAAGTGGGATTTATACCAGGGACACAGGGATGGTTCAACATCTGCAAATCAATCAATATGATACACCACATTAACAAAATGAGGAATAAAAACCACATGATCATCTCAATAGATGCAGAGACAGCATTTGACAAGATCCAACATCCATTTATGATAAAAACTCTCAATAAAATGGGTATAGAAGGAAAGTGCCTCAACCTGATAAAGACCATATATGACAAACCCACAGCCAACATCATACTCAATGAGGAAAAACAGAACACCGTCCCTTGGAGAGCAGGAACAAGACAAGGGTGCCCACTCTCACCACTCTTACTCAACACAGTACTGGAGGTTTTGGCCAGAGCAATTAGGCAGGAAAAAGAAATAAAAGGTATCCAAATTGGAAAGGAAGAAGTGAAACTTGTGCTATTTGAAGATGACATGATCCTATATATAGAAAACCCTAAAAAATCCACCAGGAAGCTATTAGCAATAATCAACAACTACAGCAAAGTTACAGGGTAAAAATCACCTTATAAAAATCAGTTGCATTTCTATACACTAATAACAAACTAGCAGAAAGAGAAGTCAAGAATATAATCCTATTTACAATTGCAACAAAAAGAAAATATCTAGGAACAAATTTAACCAAGGAGGTGAAAAACCTATACAATGGAAACTATAAGACATTATTGAAAGAAATTGAAGAAGACATAAGGAAATGGAAAGATGTTCCATGCTCATGGATTGGAAGAATAAATATTGTTAAAATGTCCATATAACCTAAAGCAATCTACAGGTTCAGTGCAATCCCAAACAGACTTCCAATGACATTCTTCATGGAAATAGAACAAAGAATCCTAAGATTTATATGGAACAAATAGCCAAAGGAACCCTGAGAAAAAAGAACAAAGCTGAAGGCATCACAATCCCTGACTTCAAAATATACTACAGCATAGTAATCAAAACCGCATGGTACCAGCAAAAAAACAGACACACAGATCAATGGAACAGAATTGAAAGCCCAGAAATAAAGCCATACATCTACGGACAACTAATCTTCAACAAAGGAGCCAAGAACATACAACAGAGAAAGGAAAATCCCTTCAATAAATGGTGTTGGGAAAACTGGACAGCCACATGCAAAAGAATGAAAGTAGACCATTATCTCATACCATGCACAAAAACCAACTCAAAATGGATCAAAGGTCTGAATCTAAAACCTGAACCCATAAGACTTGTAGAAGAAAACGTAGGCAGTACACTCTCTGACCTCGGTCTTAGCAGCATCTTTTCAAATACCACGTCTACTCAGGAAAAGGAAACAAAAGAAAAGATAAACAAATGTGACTACATCAGACTAAAAGCCTCCTGCAAGGCAAAGGCAATGATCCATATAATGAAAAGACAACCCGCCAACTGGGAGAAAATATTTGCAAATCATATATCTGACAAGGGATTAATTTCCAAAATATATAAAGAACTCACACAACTCAACAACAACAGAACAAACAACCCCATCAAAAAATAGGCAGGGGGGGCCAGCCCCATGGCATAGTGGTTGCGTTCATGTGCTATGCTTCAGCAGCCTGGGATTCGCAGGTTCAGATCCTGGGTGCAGACCTACACGCTGCTCATCAAACCATGCTACGGTGGCATCGCACATACAAAAAATGGAGGAATATGGACATAGGTGTTAGCTCAGGGCTTAAAAAAAAAAAAAAGAAAAGGAGCAGAGGATATGAACAGACATTTTTCCAAAGAAGATATGTAGATGGCTAACAGGCAAATGAAAAGATGTTCAACATCACTAATTATTAGAGAAAGGCAAATCAAAACTACACTAAGATATCACCTTACACCTGTTAGAATGGCTATAATTACCAAGACAAAAAATAACAAATGTTGGAGAGGATGTGGAGAAAAGGGAACTCTCATCCACTGTTGGTGGGAATGCAGACTCGTGCAGCCACTATGGAAAACAGTATGGAGATTCCTCAAAAAATTAAAAATAGATCTACCGTATGATCCAGCTATCCCACTAGTGGGTATTTATCCAAAGAACATGAAATCAACAATTCAAAGAGACCCAGGCACCCCTATGCTCATTGCAGCACTATTCACAATAGTCAAGAAGTGGAAGCAACCTGAATACCCATTGACTGATGGCTGGATAAAGAAGATGTGGTATATATACACAGTGGAATACTACTCAGCCATAAAAAAGACAAAATTGTCCCATTCGCAGCAACATGGATGGATCTGGAGGGTATTATGCGAAGTGAAATAAGCCAGACAGAGAAAGACAAACACAGTATGATTTCGCTCATATGTGCAAGATAAACAAACAAACGGGCAAAGAGAACAGATTAGTGGTTACCAGAGGGGAAGAGGGTGGAGGGTGGATGAAAGGGGTAAAGGGACACATGTATATGGTGACAGATAAAAAGTAGACTATTGGTGGTGAACACAATGCAGTCTATACAGAAACTAATATATAATAATCTTCACCTGACATTACACAATCTTATAAACCAATAGAATGTCAATAACATAATAGGAAAAAATACATATTGAAAAAAACCACTAAGGAAATTAAAATGCTTCCTATCTATATTAAGAGATTTATTGAAAGGAATTGGCTTATGCAGTTGTGGTGGCTCCTAGGATTGTGGTAGGTTCAAAATCTGTAAAGCAAATCGTCAGGGAGGACAGGCTGGAAACTCTTGGGTGGAAGTTGCCCCTGGAATTTCTTCTTTCTCAGGGAAATCTCAGTTTTGCTCTTTAGGCCTTTCAACTGATTAGATCAGGCCCACCAGATTGGGGGGACAATTTCCTTTACTTGAAGTCAACTGATTATAGATGTTAATCATATCTACAAAGCACCTTCACAGCCACACCTAGATCAGTGTTTAATTGAATAGCTGGGGACTATAGCCTAGCCAAGGCGACACACAAACTGACTGTGACACTTCCCAAATAAACTCCTTGTGCCTAAATTTTGCTTTAGGGTCAGCTCTTAGAGGAACCCAAACTAAGATACCCTCTACACCACTCCCTTCCTTGACTCAGCACGGCGTGCTGCACCCCAGCCCAAGGGAATAAAACTCATTTCAAACACAAGCAACTGCCATGACAGCCCACACTCTCAAAACCCCGTGGCTTCTTGGGTTTTCTCGTCCGGAATGTTATAGGTTTGGAGATTGTGTCAGCTCACTCTTGGATGGAGTTTGCTTCTGCAAGGCCAAGTTTGACACATTATTTTGGCTGCCACAGCCCCCTGTATCTATAAGCCAGTGTTTCTGTCATCACCTTTGCTAAGCGTCCCAGGATCCAAATAAATACCGTGTCCCCTGAGTAGTATTACAGCTGTCTTAAGAAGGTATTCAGAGGAAGGTTCCTGATTTAAAAGTTTCTCCCCATTTCCCCCGAGCCCAGCATTGAATATTTTCACTACAAAGCCTGACTCAGAAAAAATAGTGGATAAACATTGCCATATGTTTTTTTAAACCATGCAGGATTTTTTTTTTGAGTGAACTGATATTAGTCTAAAAGCTTCAGATGAGGATCTCTTATCATTTACAGTTATTAAAAAGAGAAGGAAGCAATTGGGTTGGGGGAGACCTCATCCCGTCCTTTCAAGGCTTTTCTAATTTCTGCTGGAAAAATACAGCAGGAGCCTAAATACCCCGAGGACGGTGTGCAGGGTGGGGGCCAAGCCAGCGAAATATTGGTCCTCTCTGTTTGTAATAACAAGAGCAGACTCTTCATCAGCTTCTACATGCAGGCACCAGGTGAAGTGCTTTGCATGCTGGATCTCATTTGGTTTTCAAAGCCACCATGTGAGATAGGTGTTTTTACCCTGGTTTCAAGATGAGGAAACAGAGACCCAGATGAGCAAAACAGCCTGTGAACAGTCTCATGGACGTAAATGGCGAAGCTGGGACTTGAACCCCATCCGTGTCCGATTCCAGAGTGTGTACACGTAACCACCGTGCCATGTCACATCTTTGGACCAGTTTCTCATGCCTCCCGTGAAGCCGGGACGGGTCATCCATAACTCCTTGCTATTCATGAAGATGGTCTCGTTTGGATGGTTGCTTCTCAGCATTGGCTTTTAAAGTCGTCCTGGCCTGGGGCTAGGCTCAAGTGGAAGAGAGTAAGATTTGGAGGGAAAGGTGAAAATGAGAGTCTACATTCCCATAGGGAAAAAGAATCTCTATTTCCCTCTCACTTGCAACACGTTAACCTTTGCAACGTGGAAACAGTGTCGCTTAAGACGTGGACTTGTCCTCCTACATTTAGTTAAATGATTAATTTTCTTCGTATTAACTTAAAATGAGCCCATTTAAAGAGTACTTTTTTCCTTGAAAGCATTGCTCATTATGCTATCATTTTAAGTAATTAAATCAGAATAAATGGCTCTGTGAAGCTATTTTAATGTAACATCTAATTATATCTGACCTAGACTGTGAACTATAATCATTAAGTACATGAACTGTGCAATGTTCTGTGCCTTCTTTAATAATTTATGTCGCAGAATTCAGCTACGTGGAGCCGTAAGCAGGAACGGCATCTTCTGTGACACCAGCTCTGTGCCCAGGATTGCAGAGGTGGCCTGTCTGTCAGCTGTTGTCCCCAGCTCAGAATCCTTCCCTGTCTGTGACTGCTCAACTTGCAGTGGAGGGAAACTGTGTTTATGTTTTGGAGGCACATTAACCACTTTGACAAGGAACTCAGAACAATTCGATGAAATGGGTCGCATTTACACACTTTGAGCAATTGAAATGTTTTCTGGGCCTGACGAAAGGTGGCCTCACCGAGGAAGGTGCTTCACCCTATGAGCTAATTGTTCAGTAGCTCAGGAGGTGTCTGTACCACCAGAGTCACGCTCTGGTTGTTACTGGAAGGATCTCTCGGTCTTTGTGTTTGCGTTTGCAATTTTAAGTCTTTAACTTGGCCATGGGAATATGTCCTTGGCTGCGACTCAAGAGAAGACATCTCCAAAACCAGGAGAGATGTTTCAACCAAATTTGGGAAGATACGTCAGTGCGACAGTTTTTGTTTTTGAATTTGTGAGCGAGGAATTTTTTTTTTTAATCCATTGCTGTTACTAAAATTAGTTTCCATTTTGGCCCTCCTTTTCTCCTTCTTCGTTTGCATATATCGTTCTTATTGGGATCCTGTAATGATGTTTTCCTCTTTAAATATATACGCATGTCGATGTTTGTCTCCATTGCCTCTTCTTAGGGGAGAGCGGAAAACAGAAGATTTAGGCATCTAAAACGGAAGTACAAATCCACCTGTCCTTCTCGATAAGTCTGAAAAGTTCTGAAAACTGCAACTTTTTTTATTACTCACTTGGCTTTGAAACCTGCCCTGCCCTCTGATCATTTTGGCTAAACCTGATCTGTCTCTACTGATGCTGTTGCTTCCTCCACATCGTTGATCCCACTTCTGTGAGTATTCATACGTCCAACTGCAGAAGAATTAATGTGTTTGATTGTCGCCTGCTGCCCTGGACCCACTAGGGGTCTCACAGGGTACACCGTGTCCACCCTTTCTAAAATCATAAGGGTCTGATTCCCTAAACACTTCTGGGCCCCAGGATTTTAGCCCAGGAGCTGTGACCTTGGAATAAAGATCATATTAACAAGCATCATTTATTGAACCCTCACAGTGTCCCCGGCACTTCACGTGAATTGTCTCTTTTTATCTTCATGGTTTCTCATTTCATAGATTATTCTCATTCAACAGACGAGAAAACTGAGGTTCAGATAAGCGGCTTGCCCAAGGACACGCGCTAACGTGTTCATCAACTGAATGTTCTTGTGGACAGATAAGGTGTTATGATGACATTGAGTTTTCCTGGCCAGATACACAGAATTTAGGGACTATTCGGAATGTCCGGCAGAGAGGAGACAGATTCATCCAAATTCTTTGTTACTGGTACTTTATCTTATGTCACATCCCCAGCATCACAAACATCGCCCTACTCTGTGCTCACAGCTAACGGTTGAGCAGCACATAGTAGGTTTCAACCATGAACCACGTGTTTTTGCTCATTTTATCCTCACCACAACCCTATAAAATAGCAACTGTTGTCTCCCCTCTCCCATCCCACTTTACAGATGGGAAGACTGAGCCCACAAAAGGTGACTTAACTTGCTTTAAGGTCACAACACCCCTGAGTGGCCAGGCTGAGACTGGAGCCTGTTCTTTCCATAGCTAAGCTGAAAACCCCCACCTCTTCAACTCACTCTGAAGCTCAGAATTTTCAAAATTCACAAGACACAGGAAAAGAATTAAATTACAGCCCATGTAACACAGCAAAAGAAAACTTTCCAACCGCAGGCCCATAAATCTTCACGTCTCCTAACCCAGTTTATGGAGCCAGCACCCTAAGAGGGGCCTCATTCCATTCTGGGTTGGAGCCTGAAGACCGGCCACTGAGGACCCGGCCGTATTGCCAGCACAAGATTCACGGCGGCTGGAATGTCTCCGTTACACACCATTCCCGGTCTTCTCCTTTGTCTCAAAATCTCGGGTTGTTTCATGAAGGTGGCTTCAAGTTTCTGTATTAAATCAGTAGATATTTGCTTGAGTTACAGCCATGTACCAGGCCATTTCTTGGCAGATAGAGACAGACCAGTGACCAAATCAAGATCTCTGCTCTCAAGAAACATGTCTAGCAGCAGAGTGGAATAGTCACTGAGAAAATCAAGGGAAATATGGTACGTCAGTGACTGCTGATGGGTCCAGGATTCTTTCTGGGGTGATGAAAATGTTCTGGAATTAGATAGTGGTGATGGTTGCACAACCTTGAGAATATACTGAAACCCGCTGAATTGCACACTTTAAATGGATGCATTTTATGGTACAAAAATTTCATGGAATTTTGTGGTGAATTGTGTCTCAATAAAAATAATATAATACATCAAGTGGTAATAAGAGATTAGAAGGAAAGTAGAGCAAGGAGAAGAGCCAGAGAGTGACAGAGGGGCGTTGCGTTCAACAGAATGGTTAGGGAAGATATAGAAGATGCTGTTGACATCCTCCCATCTCCCCTCTGTCCACCTCAGATTCACCACTGGGAGAATTTTGGCTCTGTGGGCAGCTCCCCGCCTCCAGCACCTGCAGAGCGCTGACTGTGTGCCCAGGCGCTTTCTTCCCTAGGATGGAATTTTCCCTGTATGGGCAGTACAATCGGGAGAGCTAAGCGATGGGAGAGTGTTATGGGCTGAACTGTGTCTCCCCCAAATTCCCATGTAGAAGCCCCATCCCCCAGGACCTCAGCACGTGTCTGTATTTGGAGAGAGGGACTTTTAAGAAGTAAATAAGTTAAAATGAGGTCGTTAGGATGGGTTCTAGTCTAATCCGACTGGTGTCCTTCAAGAAGAGGGAATCTGGACACACAGAGAGACACCAGGGCTGTGCTCACACAGAGAAAAGGCCATGCGAGGACACAGAGAGAAGGCGGCCATCTGTAAGCCAGGGAGAGGAGCCTCATGATACATCAAACCTCCTGATGCCTTGATCTGGGACTTCCAGCCTCCAGAACTGTGAGAAGATGCATTCCTAATGTTGAAGTCACTCAGTCTATGGTATTTTGGGAATAGCAGCCGGAGCTGACTATGACAATAGCCAAACCCACAACTCAAGCATGTGCCATCAGAACACCTAACGTGAGGAAGCCACAACCAGCCATCGCTGGCTTGAGAGATGGAAAGGGGGCCATGAGGCAAGGAATGCAAGCACCTTCTAGAAGCTGCAAAAGACAAGGTGACAGATCCTCCCCCAGAGCATTGAAAAATGCATGCAGCCCTGCCAACACCTTGTTGTGAGCCCAGTGAGACCCATTTCCGATTTCTGACCTGCAGGACTGTAAGATGACAATTGTGAGTTGTTTTAAGCCACTTAGTTTGTGGCACTTTGTTATAGCAGCAATAGACAACTCTCTATATATACAGCTTTTGTTGCAACTGCTCAGCTCTGCTGTGGAAGTGTGCAGGCAGCCACAGACAACGTGTAAATGAATGGATGCCACTGTGTTCCAATAAAACTTTATTGACAAACACAGGTGGTGGCTTCATTGGGCATGCTGCCCATAGTTTGCCATCAGCTGGAGTATAGGATCACTACCCCAGAATACTAAAGAAAGAGGTGGGGTTTTATGTATTAATATGGACCTATCTCCAAGACATTATTAAGCAGAAAAAGAAATGTGCAGGAGACTGTGTTTATTTCCAATTGTGTAAATATATAGAGAGACAGATGTAGATTCACACATGCATATAACAAGCATGTACATGCATATACAATTTCTGGAAGGATACACAAGAAATTTTTCTGGTGGCTCCTCTAAAGAAGGAGACTGTGGATCTAGGGTGGCAGAAAGGCTCATGTTTCATTGTACACTTCCTGTACTGTTTGAATCTTTGAGTTTGAACCACGTGCATGTACTTTTTTTCTATTAAATAACAAGAATTAAAATATTTACAAAGCACCTCTTCAAAGCCAACGCAAGTATTGTGCTGAATGTCAATCATTGTTTAACTTGGATAGCACTTAAGAAAGCTTTTTACTCAAGTCTAATGTGGTTACAGAAAATCATGTGTATTCTGTGTGTGCAACCTAACGAATTTTTCCAAAATAAACACACCTGTGTGCCCAGCACTCCGAGGGAGAAACAGAATACACCAGCAACTAGAAGATCCCACTGCCCTGGATAGACGGTCCCCGAGAATCAACTCTCTCCCAAACCACAACAGCAGAAATTAGTTTTGCTTGTTTTCGTACCTAACATAAATGGAATCGCGTAGTATCTACTCTTGGGTGTCTGGTTTCTTTCAGACAAGTTTACGTTTGTAGGACTAAGTCTTATTTTCATGTGTGTGCAGTTAGAGAGGGTCACTCCCACCTCCGGACCATTCTGTTGTGTGAATATGCCACCGTTTATTTCTCTCTTCTACTGTGGTTGATGAGCGTTGGGGTGTTTTCCACATCAGGACTATTATGAACGGTACTGCTTGCCATTTTTATCGTTAGCCCCCATTCAAATTCTGCTTAAGTATTCTTTGCCTTCTCCAAGATTCCAAAGATGTTCTCCTACTTTCTCGTCTAAGCGCTTCATCGCTTTACCTGTCCCGTTTAGTTCTGTCATCCGCTAGGAATCACGGGAAGGGTAAGATAACGTTTTTTTCCCCATAGAAATAGCCAATGGACCTACCAGCATCCACTGAAAAGAGCTTTCTTTCCTGACTGCATTGCAGTGTCCCGGACTGGACGTTAAAAATATTTCAGACTTTGAGTGTTTTATACCTGAAAGTGACCAAAAACTCTAGAGCTGGCTGATGGATCGTCTAGGGGCCAGGACAAGAAGATCCTCTCTTTCTCTTTCTCTCTCTCAAACAAAATGTGTGTGTATGAACATCTGTTAGGTATATATGTGTATATATAGGAGTGTGTGTGTTAGGTGTGTGTCTGTGTTAGGTGT